>NC_141602.1:59103257-59403257 GCF_047967505.1 Dipteris shenzhenensis | reverse complement strand
TTTATGTTGATGATTTGATCATCACAGGTGATAGTGATGAAGATATCCTTCATGTGAAAATGCTATTGAGGCAGAAGTTTGAGATGAGGGATTTGGGAGAGCTGCATTATTTCTTAGGCATTGAGGTGATTAGATCACCAAGTGGGATATAGCTCTTGCAGAGGCAGTATGGATTGGACATGCTGTCCAAATATGGGATGACAAGCTGTAAGCCTACTTCAGTTCCTTTGGAGCAGAATGTGAAGCTGAGCACAGATGTAGGTGAGCTTTTGGAAGACCCTACTATGTACAGACACATAGTAGGAAGTTTGATTTATATGACTATTACCAAGCCAGATCTAAGCTATGCTATTGGATTGGTAAGTCAGTTTATAAAGGCTCCAAGGAAACCGCATTTGGATGCGGCTAGACGCATACTAAGGTATGTGAAGTCCACATTGTAGTATGGACTATTTTATGAGGCTGGGGTTCAGATACAGTTGCATGGATACATTGATGCTGATTGGACTGGTAGTATTTCTGATAGACGATCTACCAGTGGATATGTGTTCTCTTTTGGGAGTGCTGCAGTCACTTGGAGCAGCAAGAAACAGCCTACAGTTGCCTTGTCAAGCACAGAGGCTGAGTATAGGGGTGCAACAATGGTTGCATGTGAGGTAGCTTGGTTGCATAAGCTACTCTATGATATGCATCAGTCTGTAGATGGGCCAGTTGTCTAGTATTTATGTTATAAATCTTAAAACAAAGGATTGGACTAGTGAAAAAATAAGGAGGAGGCACATGAACTGCATGAGATTGGCACAAGTGCCATTCTGTACAAACTCACATGGAGAATTATCTACAATCTAACTTCACTAGGCACTGATCTGATTCTCTTTATGACTAACACAAATGAGATTGGCACTAGTGCCATTCTGATAGAGAGTGACATTCTAATCTATGAGAGTTTGTGGATAGTGGCACTATGCCAATCTTCCCCAATAGCATGGCACTATTGCCAATCTCCTTAACACCGACATAGACATAGAATGAGAGTGGCACCAGTGCCACTTTGGTAGAGAATGACACCAATGCCATTCTGATAAAGAGTGCCATCCTGATAGAGAGTGCTAATTCTCATAGAGAGTGCCGATGTCTCAAAAATTTTATGCATATATGTTCCACATCTGTTTCCATCTTCCTTGTTAGCGTGGCATTGATCTACTTATCTACTTGACCTGACATAGACATAGAATGAGAGTGGCACTAGTGCCATTCTAATAGAGAAGATTGGAAGGCAAGATCCAGAGTCTATGCAATGATGGTAATGGACTATTCTTATTGGTTGCATGTTTGAAGTAACACCACACTAGCCCAATCACTAGTGGAATAAAGAAACTTGCATAATCATTTTGGGAGGCCGAGATGTGTGTTTCCCCCCAATCACTGCATGTTGGAAGTAACACTGCATTAGCCTAATCACTGATGAAACAAAGGATCTTGAAGAATTACACCGGTCACAGCCATCTCCATATCATGTTGGTCGTGGCCAAAATGGTATCCCACTGACCGCCATCATCTCCATAGTCCACCGACCATTACCATCGGCATATCACACCAACCGTCGCCATCTGAAGATCCCGCCAGCTGTGGGGATACAAAATCTATATAAACAAGCCCTATCCCACCGGGTCGTCACTGTAGCAGTTTCCCCCAGACTCTTGCAAAATTTTCTCAGGATTCTCACAGCCCACTGCCCTCTTCCATAACCATCCAGCACATTCTGTTTATGTCCTCCCACTCTTCCTCTTCCACCGATTCCCTCGTCAGTCAATTACCCTCACTCTTCCCTATGGGTCTCGAAAATGAATTCTTCAAATTCAAAACAAAACTAGGACCTCGTCGCCCCTGCCGTATTCCACATACCACTGGCCCCTTTGATTATCAAAGCATGCCTTTGGCAACAATTTGCATGCCCTCTGAATTCCCCATCAAAGATTTGCAAGGGGAGGAGGAACTATCCAAGAGACAGACCGCTTAGGAGGGTGCAACAATGGCAGACATGCCCCCCTCAAGATCAAGAAAGCACACCCCAACCCCCACAGAAGGTGAATACAAGATCATGTGCTCCCAATCATACTCACCACTCAGGGAAGCCTGGCTCCAAGAATTAGATGCATGTGCCATTCACTCGCGCTTCGCCTCGACTACACCCTCCATTACCATACCATGGCAGCCTATGCGGCCTTAAGGAGCCAGAGGTGCAAGATGCACTAAGAGTTGCAGGCTTGAGCAGAGTGGCAAAACACCCTCCGTGCTACCTGGACATGAAACTCTTAGGAGAGTTTCTCCAGGCGTACAACAGTAACACCAATGTGGGCATTCTGCGAGATGCAACAGGCACTCCCCACACCTACCACCTCAATGAGGACATGGTACGTGCCACCTTTGTTCTGCTGGTCATCGGTAAAAAGTATGCAACAAAGAAGAAGCTGGAGGCCCTCAGCAAGGTCTGCCACTATGACCAATAGAAGAGCAAAGCCCAAATCCACTTCACCACAATCCTTAGGCCAGAGGTGGAAAGACCAGCAAGAGCCCTGCAATGGCTAATGCAAGTAAGGCACATGGACCACCATTAGTCCATCGTGCGCAACATCTTTTTTCACTAGGTGGATCCCTAGGTTACAAATTGGATAGAATATTTCTACAGCCAGATGAGGGATGACCTCAAAATGCAAGGGGAAGATATCAACAACCCAATGCTCTATATGCCGAGTCTATACTACCTACTATAGTAGCATCCACTTGTCGGTTACGGGTTGTTGGCTGAAAAGTTCACCACCGGATTGGCTTAGATAGAGCCAAAGGAAGTAGAGGTCAGCCCAAGCGAGCAAGGTCAAAGCCCAGCACACTCTAGTCGGCCGTCTTGTGCATTCAGACCTAAGCCAGTTGTAATAGGAGGACTGCCAGGTACAAGAATTCTTGAGCCGACAACTACAATTCCAGAAAGAGGATCCTTAGCACAAGGGCAAAAGGGTTTAGTAGGAGCCCATATTAATCGAGGACCTCCTAGGTGACGAAATGGTCACCATTGGCCTCCACCCAGTGGTCAAAGCCACGTCAGCACCTCCCGCTACACCCTATGTCTCAACCTCAGCAACGGCCCAAGAGACCACATCCTTCATCATTGAAACCTCCTCCTCCCATGGGCAAGCCTAGTACAGGCTTTAAAATTTTGTAGCATGCCCCAGTATCGAGCACCAGGTGGCTTTACAGACACATGTTAGTCAAGCAGCTCTCATGTGCAAACCTAATGGAACAAAACCTATTCGACACCATGGCGTAGCTTCCATAGTTGGCACAAACAATTTTGCAGAGGAGGCAAGAAGAAGCCTCACAACTCTCAGCAAATCTCCTTCAAGCACAGCTCTCTGCACATGACATCCACACAATCATGGTTGTCACCCAAGCTATAGGGCAAGCGGCCATAAGTAGAGCAGAGGAGTACCGTGCAAAGGTTGAAGATCTCGAGTTGGCAATGACAAAGCTCAAGGATGAGCTCACCACTAGTGAATCCCTAGTGCAAACTCTCATGTACCAGGCTGACAAAGCGGAGTCTAGCCTCCGAACAGCATTGGATTAAAAGACACAAGTAGAGGCACATCACGCCAAGACACAGGAGAACTAGGAGCACGAGATCCAAACACTACAGGATCTCTTGGCACAAGGATGGGCAATGACAGTGTACCTTCAAGAAGAGAACGAACGACAGCTTGGCCTCGGTCAATCAGAAGACTCAGGCTTGGAAGACTGAGAGCAACAAGAATTTAGGATGTATAGGGAGGTCTGTGCATAGCTCGCCACTTACACACTCACACCACACACCATCCCCCAAACACTACAAATGCACTTCGAAGTAGTATATGCACAAAACCTCATCTTCCACGTAGACCTCATAGCTCCATTCCCTCTTGATGCCCTCCAAACAATCCTCTACTGTAACCCTGATGATTGTCACCCCATCCTAACCATGTCATATTTTTCTTTAGATCCCCAACCCACTAGTATCTCTCTCCTCTTTCCCTTAGACCTCTAGACTCTAGCTGCCCATCCCATCCTACTGAATTGTCAAGCCTAGTGCTGCATCATCATGGAGTCCACTAATTGTCCAATGGATGATGATGTGATGCAAATCACAAAGCCAGAGGAACTCATCGCGTGGGTCTGCACCGTCGAAAGTTTGCAAGCAGACATTGACTAGATGCATACTATGGCCAAGCCTCTACAATTCAATCTCAAGGGCATCTTGTGGTATTCCAATCCACTACTTACAACCCCCTTGGCATAATAATCCTCTTTAACTGGGTGCTACAAGCTCTCCAAGATTCACTCAAGTCCTTAGTGAGCAATTTTGAAACAATACATGTAGCATACCACGAGGAATTCACCAAGGAAGAAGGTCAAGAAGCCATCACCATATTTAATTCTACCGTCCCACCTATCGAAATTCCAACCCCACCTCCTCTGGATCCTGCCCAACCCACCCAATAAGCTAACCAACCTCCCCTCCCTCAGAAAACACTGCCTGAGTATACTTCCAATGCCTCCAACACCACCACTGCATAGAACATGACCTCCCCATCCATCTCCTCTATAACTCTGATCGACCTCCCTGATGAAGCTTTCAACACGCTGCTCAAAGCAGCCAATTTTGTTCAAGCGGTCAAAGAGATAATGCCAATAGGCATAGTAGAGCCGGAACCCATGCCCATTGTAGATGATCAGGTGGCGATACCACCATAGTGCCCACATCGATCGCCAGATCCACCCCTTTTATATGCCAATGGAATGATGATGGACTTGGGCAGAATTTAGAGATCTCCAGCAAAAAGACCCTAATATGTTGTACAATTTTCCAAAGTACAACTTCCCCAAGGAGATGACTCAAGAGGGATTTTTCTTTGTCTCTAGTCATTCAATGACACGTACGGCTTGGTAAGAGATCCTACTGTCGTGGTAGCGGTCCACTTCAATCGTCTCCTCCTCTTACTCCTTCACAACCTCCCCACCCACAGTTGCCCCATCGATGACCGCCTCCACAATCTGATCCAATAGATTGTCTTCAATCCCAACATCGGCCCAATGCAATTTTAGGATCTCTGCCTCTACCTTCGCATTTGCAATCTCCATGGACACCACATCCACACGTATGAGGATATGCATGCCACCCTTTTCTGGAAGTATTGCTCATACCTCACTCGGCTCACTCCACAACAACTAGACCGCTATGAGGTCCTATAGACACTCCTCACCACACACCTCCTCTAGTGTGGCTGACCTGAGGGTGGATGAGCAATAGGAAGGGGGGCATGTTAACATCCATAGAGTATAGTTGCCGAATGCAGGGCAATCAATGATTAGAAGTGATTAGGCTTCATGATTTACTTCAATGGTTACAGACATGGAAGGAGTACAATACAAGCTAGAGGAGTTTGAGCCCCAAACACCCCAAGGCCAAAGATTGCAGGTGATGTGCATAGATTATACATTCCAATTGCCAAGTTATAGGTTCCAAACTACTGCCAAGTTGTATGCTCCAGCTGCAAGTTGTGGGGTTAAGTGTCTCACGAGAGTTAAGCCTCGCCACTCCAGGTTTTGAGCCTCATACATGGGGTTTGACCACAAATGGCTTAAGGCTTGGAGGCACTCAGGGAGTTTGATCCCCAAATAGCCTAAGCCTTGGAGGTGCAAGGCTAACACAAGCGCTATTTGAGAGCTGGTTAGGAACACCTCCTAATTGCAGGTTTGTCCCAAGCACTCTAATATAATTGGTTAACACAAGTGCAATTCTGCTAGTAGGGAGAGATGGAAAGAATAGCAATATGCCTTGGCACCCTGTGGGCCCAAGAGCCTTTTGAAGAAGAGTGGTAAAAGGAAAAGGGTTGGCCCTCCCTCAAAAGGTGACTTGTATAAAAGGCCAAATGGTTGACTTTGGTCTTCATTGTTATTTGCACAAGTTTGAATACAAGATCCCTCTTCTCTTCCAAGAGTGTTTTGGGTGTTCCCTTATTTGTAAAGAGAGGGAGAGTGCTAAAAGGAAAAGGGTTTGGACTCCCTTCAAAAGGTGACTTTCATAAAAGTCCAAATGGTTGACTTTGGTCTTCATTGTTGTTTGCATAGGTTTGAATATAAGCTCCCTCTTCTCTTCCAAGAGTGTTTTGGGTGTTCCCTTGTTTCCATTGTAGTGCCCTTGTGTTTGCCACTCCATCCCCCTTCACTCTCCTCTTCCCTTCTCCTTCTCCCTCCCCTCTCTTCTCCCCTTTCTCCCTCCCCTCTTCTCTCCTGGAAACACATTGCAATAATCAGGAGTCTGCTTGAGTGACACTTGCGGTGGACTCGTGACTTGCATTGCTCTCACAAGCAATAGCTTGGAGTGGAGGCTCCATCAGCATCTCTTCAATATCCCCACGACATGTGAGTCACCATTGAGACCAGAAGGAGTAAGGTTGTAACTTTTGAGATCAGCCATAAAACTATTGAACCTATAATCCACACAAGGTGCGAGGAGGAGGAGATCTGAAGGAGACAGAGAATGTATCTAAGTAAAGGTGCTCTAAAAGTTAATAAAATTTGAATTACTATCTTATCATGTCTATTTGCTTGTTGGGTATCTCTGATGATCTTTCCCTAAGTCTTTTAGTCCAAAATGAGAGAGAGAGAGAGAGAGAGAGAGAGAGAGAGAGAGAGAGAGAGAGAGTTTCTTCTTGAATATGGGTAAAGCATATTTTAGAGTAAGGTGGGAGATCCACATGGAAACCCATTCAATCGAAACAAATATGTAGAGTACTCAACGCTGTTGACACCCCACCAATAGCAACAACTCCCTTGCACCAACTCCCTAGGCATGTAACAACACTACTATTTCCTCCTCATGGAAGGTTTCACTGCATCTAAGGCAATCATGAACTAGACAAGTCTAGAGGAAAAAGGGCCATGAATGGGCTTCACTGGCCAAGCCGGTTGCTCTCGTAGCCCCTTATCAGCACCTCAACAAGATGAATTGCCAAGGTCTCACACAAAAGAAAGGAAAAGAGCCTATCATGTAGAACCCCAATGTCAACACAAATTCTAGTGGATTCCAAAGACATTACTACAAGCTTAGGGATACTATGAGGGCAATTGACACCTATGGCTACCAAATCCCCACACTTGCACCCCCGTTTTGTGAATGTCACTTCTATAAGGGTAGACTCTGTGGAGACTCTCTATTGACCCATTTATGGCAACGAATATGGTAGCCCAAGAAAAAATGGCCAACTATTACTTGGGTACCAAAGGCATCTATAGTAGTACCACAAGTCCTTGCCTCTAAAAAAGGGCTAGTGCCACAAGAACCTACTCCAAGGAAGCCTATGCCTCTACATTGATACCCCTTCGGTGCTTTAATTTTATCAATATTCATCAATAGATTCCAAGGAGAGAACACATCAACAACCTCTCATTTTGTGAATGTCACTTCTATAAGGGCAGACTCTATGAAGACTCTCTACTGACCCATTTATAGCAACTACTATGGCAGCCCAAGAAAAAATGGCCGACTATTACTTGGGTACCAAAGGCACCTATAGTAGTTGGCACAAGTCCTTGCCTCTAAAAAAGGGCTAGTGACACAAGAACCTACTCCAAGGAAGCCTATGCCTCTACATTGATACCCCTTCAGCACTTTAATTGTATCAATCTTCATCAATAGATTCCAAGGAGAGAACAAATTAACAAGCTCTCACATCCTTCTAACCCACCAGCTCCACAAGGACCTCTCCCTAATAAAGAGATAGCATCACAAGAACATATTGGTGTCTTTGACATGCCATGTTTGAACATCTAGAGTTGTGCATCACATTTTGTCTTACTTCTCTGCATTGTAGTTCTTCCAAAATCCATTTTATGGATTATATTTCATTGAAAGCTTTTCTTGGAAGTTTCATTGAGCCAAATAAAGTTGTGGCATGATTTGTAGCTCTATTTTTTTGAGCCGTCAAATCCTAAGAAGTCTAATAATACACCATAGAAACTCCTAAAATGAGGACTATGGTTGAAGAAGTTTATAGAATCTTGGAATCTAGGAAAGTCCTCTAAGTTAAAATGGATATTATACTGGGAAGCCAATACTAGTGTTATGTAGCAAATAGGAAAAAGAAAAGAGTAAGACAAGAACAAAAATAAAAGAGGATGGAGATTTGGAGTTAATTAATGAATAGTTAGTAAATGAAAGTTAAAAAAGCTTTGAGGATCACAAGAAACTCATCTAGATCCCATTAGATCTCAAAAAATTCACCCTGCAATCAAACTCATCCCTTGGAGTATGACTAGTTATTGTTCCATATGCGGAGGAGTGCTTTGGGACATCGGGGGTTGATGTATCTTTGACTAGCCCTAGACCTTGATGAAATTATTAGGGTTCTGTACCCTTTCTTGGTGAAGATTTCATTTCACTATAGCAACATTTTGTTAAGATCTCTAGTATCTTTGCTGCAATAGGTCCTTGTGTATCTACTCCATTTTTAGGAGTAGGTGGGTGGATTGCTCTGGAGTTGGACTGAATGCTGCACTGAAGGAGTAGTTTTGTATTTCCTTATGGGAAAACTCACCGAGGCCTTGAACTATCACTGCCTTGCCCTCTGTGGACCTTGTAGTAGGTTCTTGTGTTACTACTTGCTTTTTAAGAGCAGCTTCTTGTGTAGCTACTGCCAGTGTATTCTTTGATGTTGGTGTTGTAGACTCAAACCATTAGGGTCTCTCCTTTGACTATTGTGATTACAGAGGGATGAAGTTGTCATTGAGGAAAGCAATAAACGATGGACCGTTGTGTTTATGATACTCACGAATCCACATGTGAGTGCTGCCATTGTAATGTCTTCTTGATCCCAACATTTGTTGGAGTAGTAAGAAGGATTCAACAAGTAAAGCAAAAGAGAGAAAGATTATTCATGAGAGATATGACCAATATATAGGCACCGGTTACATCCCATAGTGACATCATATGTGAGCTCAGTAGAGCATCTAGATCCACAAATCTCTCAATCAGGTCCATGATTCTCTCAATCACACACCACACAACTAGATTCACTCAATCACACCTACTGACGCCTAATCAGGCACACCATGTGTTCAAAACCTTAGACTTTAGGAGCCTAGGTATGATCCCATTACAACAATTTGTCATTCATTCCCCCCCACAAATTGATGACCTCAACCCTAGTAGTAGTCCATGGGAAACTTCATGGATTGCCCACCTCTAGTGGCAACACACATGATCCACAACCTGGTACTCACTCTAGTTGCATCAGTAGTAGTCTCATTTGAGCATCCTCATCCCAACATGATCTCACTCTGACTTCTCGGTCTTTTGGTTTACAATTGGGAGATAGACAATGACTATGCATGGGAATACCCTTAGATCCAATGAACATAAGACTAACAATCATTTGAGGGGGACATCCCAAGGTAGAGAATCCTTATTGACCACACACACAAAAATCTATTTTGAAGATGTGGGGAAATACCCCCCTTTGATGGCATATCTTGTCCTTTTCCTCCTTTTCTTCCAAGCTACCATAGTGTGAGGTACATTCTCATTGGAGAGTTTCTTGGTGTAGCTCTTTTTGTAACTCTTTTTCTCTTTATCCTTCTCCACACTCTTAAATGTATCTTGTCCATAGTTTGCAATACAAGATCCTTGTAGTCCTTTACCTTCTTTGAGTGTCCAAGCCTTAAAAACATTTTGTGAATCATATGGACTGAAGAGGGTCTTACCACTGCAAGGGAAGTGTCTACTCTTGTACAAGAGGTGGCCATGATTGTATGGCAAAGTATAGTCAATCAAATACAAGTTCATTTCATACATCATGAAAGATGTTGAAACCATAACTATGGCATCTTCAAAGTACAATAACTCCAATCCTCAATATAAAGGATAAAAAATGCATTCGACCTTCCAATGAGTGATCTTGGAGGCCAAAATTGAGATGATGGAGAGCAGCTCTTTGAGGTCATTTGGTGCACAATAAAAGGTCTACTGATAGAGAAGACCTAGAACCAAGCTTGGGCAAAGAAATGCTCAGGTCGCCATAGCCAAGAGCTTCAATTCTGATTATTCTTTTCGTCATTAGTACGACTCAATTAGTGGAAAATTGTCCTTCAAAATTCATCAGCAGTTGCCTAATAAGGTCACCCAATGGCAGCTCAAAGAAATTGATGAATGGTGGCTCCAGCAGGTGGCATTACGCGAAATGGCACTGATTGTGGATAGAGTTGGTACATGCTGTGGAAGCTTCTATCTTCTAATTCCTCCTACCCAGGGGTTTGCCTCATCATGAAGATGCTTGAGCTCAAAGGGCATGGGGAATGATTCAAAGATGGAGGAGAATAAGCTCAAGGAAATTTTGTGGGAAGAAAGGGGAGAAAAGCTTCAAAATCCTTAATTGAAGAAGATGATGACATGGAACTCAAGGAGGTCTCAAGGAGGGTGAACCAAGCTCTAATACCACATGTTGGAGTAGCAATAAGGATTCATCAAGTGAAGCAAAAGGGAGAGAGATTATTCATGAGAGATATGCCCAATATATAGGCACCAATTACATCTAGTAGTGACATCATATGTGAGCTCAGTAGAGCATCTAGATCCACAAATATCTCAATCACGTCCATGATTCTCTCAATCACACACCACACCTAGATTCACTCAATCACACCTACTGACACCTAACCAGGCACACCATATGTTCATAACCTTAGACCTTAGGACCCTAGGTATGATCCCATTACATCAATTTGTCCTTCAACATTCTTTTGCCTTGGTTGGTTACAGCCTCTTGCATGTTCAAACTTCATTGTACAACCATAATAAAGTGATATATGTTCTATGCAACAAATGTGAGTAGGACATCAATGTCTCAGAGATCTTTTTTGGTGATCCCAAGCTACTTTTGAGAAAGGTGTCAGTGAGGCTAATTTCTCACTCACATTGAAAGATTCTTGTGTGACTTCCACTGTGTTTGGCATGGTAGGTGTGATAGATTCTTGTGTAGCCTACCATGAAGCTTGATGCCATATTTCTCACTAAGGAAGGTTCTTGTGTAGCTCCCAAGGTAGATTCTTTTCTTGTCTTGGTAGGTTCTCTTGTTACTATCACTTTTTTGGACCATTTTCCTTGAAGATGTTGCAATAAGTTCAATGTCATTTTGATAGATTGGTGGTGGTCAAGTAGCTTCTTGTGTTACTGTCTCTCTTTTTGAGATAGGTTCATGTGTAACTACTCGATAGGAGGTAGAGGATGTTCTTTGTGTGTGTGATCCTATTGTATTGGTGCCTTTGCCTTATTCTTGTGAGAAAGTTCTTGTGTTTCTACCTTTTTCAAGGTAGGTTCTTGTGGTTTTGCTTTGCAATCTTTGCCTTGATTCTTCATAATTGGTAGGCTTGAATTTGATGGTTGCCTATTCTACAATTTAATTATTGTAGAGCATGTCAAAAGATGTAGTTGAGTTGGAAGGAGCCTGTGGGGTTAAAGGCCACTCTGCCTTAGCCCCGGTTATGTACAATACTCAAACACATATTTATATGGATGACATAGTTCTAACATTAGGGTATTTTGCACCCACCAAAACTTATGTGGCTCTCTTCTCTCAGTCTCAGTCTCTCTCTATCTCACACACACACACACACACACACACACACACACACACACACACACACACACACACACACACACACACACACACACACACACACACACATGCACGCACGCACGCATGCACGCACGCACGCACGCATGCACACATGCACGCACACATGCACACACACACACACACACACTTCCATTCCACTTTCGTTGAGATCACTCTTAACTGGTATTAGAGTCACATGCATAGTTATTTTCAAGATGCACACAACCTGTCTTTCCACTGTCATAAGTGGAGAACCATTCCCTATGGGAAGTAACATCGAATGAAGCACCAAAATACAAATCCAATCCTGAGAATATGCATCATCTGAAGTGGTAAGAAACTCTATAGGTAGACTAAACAGGAAGAGAATGTCATTGTCACTATCATCAGTGTGACCACATTGATCTCCTCGATCTTCACTTTTCCTTTGTCCTCTCTTGGACTCTCTTACTTCCTATTTTCACCCCAATTTGCATTATGTTTCTTATCATTTTTCTCTCTTTTCAGCTTGTAGCAATCCTTTTTCATGTGGCCCTTCTTGCCACAATGGTTACACTCAATGTTTTGTGCCTTGGATTTGCTACGAGACTTCCCTCTTTCTTGGGACTTCCCCCTGAGCTCTGATTTGCCTCTTTGAACATTTAACACTGCATCCTAGTTTTTGCCATCTAGAGACTTTTGTCTAATCTCCTCAACCAAAAAGGTACCCACAAAATCATCAAACTTTAGTACTCCACCAGGTGCAAAGTTATGGACAACTGTATGGAAGGTATCCCATGAGGATGGCAATGAAACCAAGAGAAATATTGCCTTAGTATCCACATTAAAATTCAGCTTTTAAGCCTGAAGCTATTTGAAAATAATATTGAATTCATTTAAGTGAGAGGAAATAGAGACCCCTTCCTTCATCTACAGCTCAAACAATCTCTTCATGAGGTAGACTTTATTAGAGGCATTTTTTTTCTCATAAGTGGCACATGATTTCTTCCATAGATCTTCCATAGTATGCTCATTTACTCTATGAAATACATTTACTTTGCAAGATGAAGTCTAATAGTAGACTTTGCTAATGCATCCAACTCATTCCAATCATTCTCAGACATAGCTGTAGGCTTAGTTACAATCCCTTCCAAGGGTTTAATCTTCTTCTTTTGAATAAGCACATCGCTTATCTCTCGCTTATCTGTTCTTTCCACAGAGAAAGTTTGTCCCATCAACTTTTTAATGTTGAAAAACTTCATGATGCCATGGTGCAAATAAGAAAAATCCAAAATGCTAGTGCCTACAAGAAAGAATCACACCAAATACCAAGTGCACCCAAATATGTCTACCACAATGGAAGGTAATATCACTAAAAACTCAAAGCTCAAAGCATCAAAATGCATCTGACCTTGTGTGGATATACTATGCATCCATATGAGCAAATCTAGCCCAAAATAAAATGCCAACGTACAATGACAAAACAATGGCAAACCCAATGAGCCGAATGCCTCAAGCATAAACACCATCCATGGGCATAAGCATTAATAATTCATCCAAGAGAGCATAGCACTATCAGTGCATCAACTGCAATAGCTGCTAAGATTCCACCGGCCTTGCAGTTAATTAGTAGCCATCACAGTGACCTATAATTACTCACCTACCAATTACCACCACCCTCGGGGGGTGCATCACTAAGAAATCATAGGTATCATGTGCGTTCAAGGGGTATTTAAAAGACCCCTCCACTAAAATTTTTTCCCCAATAACACGACCTCTCTTTACTTATAAACTAATGGATTTTTTTCTAAAGTTGAATTAAAAACCCCCTCCTATTATTGTAAACTTGTTAAATTTTTTCTAAAAGTAGAATTAAAATACCCCTCCTTTTAAATGCACGTGGTACACTAAAATTTTGGGAGGTATACCCCCCGAGCCACCACCAGGCTTGCATGCATGATTTCTATGAGTGCAGTAAATTACCAATCATTGGGCTTACATGCTCAGTTGGCCAAGGGTGCCAAGTGTGGGACTCTATATCCCTTACATGTATCAGGGGTGTCTGATCATGCTATTGCAATAACCGAGTAGAAAGTACTTTTTTGTGGTATTGCTAATTGGGCCATATGAGCCAAAATGGAATGAAACTCTTATTCCATTTGGGTTAAGTACAACATTTGGGTTTTTTTGACTTTGAATTTTGTGAGCATTTGTCTCTATGGGAAGTAGACTAAATCAACCCATAAAAGAAGGGGAACGAAGCTCGTTTGAAAGTAATGAAACTCTTATGCCATTTGGGTTATTTTTCTAACTTTGAACTTTGTGAGCATTGCCTCTATGTGAAAAGTTAGAGAGCATCATCTCTTGGGCATGCATCTCTTATGGTGTTGGTAGGATTGTCACTCTATGAATTTTAGAGTGAAAGCTAAAGGTTGTGAAGAATCAAGAATGGTATTCACTTGAATGGTTGCCTTGAACTCTCCCACCAATTGTGAGACCATAGCTTGTGTTCTTCACTTTGAGAACAATGATCAAATGTGTGCATTGGAAATTGCTTCCTACTGGTGCTCTACAAGGAGTCTTCTTTCTTCTTCTTGTTTCTCGCTCCACAAACATTGCAAAAGTAGCTTTTGTTGCCATTTTGATACTGTGCCATTTCTTTCCTTGTCTTGCAATTTGTTTCTTGTGCCTTGACCAAGTTTTTTAGCTTTCATATCTCGTAGCCTTTGTTTGCTTCTTTTGCAAGCCTTAAAGAGCTACATCTTACCATTGATGCCATGATGACGATCAATGAACCACCATAATAGACCAATCAAAACAAGCCAGCTAGCTTGAAGGTGAGCAAAAAATAGATGACAACTTACCTGAATAAAGAAGATAATTCTAAACCAAAAGAATGAGGTCACATCAAGCTAACTCTACATAGTGTAGGTTGCGAGGTGGTAGGAGGAGGATGCACTTTAACATTCAAATATTTGTAGGGCGAGAGGTGTAAACATTTGAAAATGCATGGGGGTAGCAAAATTTTTAGCCGCTGTGATTTCCCAACCACATCTTATGTTCTCAATTAGGTGTGTCATGTAGTGTACTCTTGAAAGATTACTTGGTTGCAAGTATATGCAAAACAAAAATGTTGACATTTTGAATAAATTATTTTCTCTTATACTCTTCAACTTTGCCAAATTCCATTGAGCAATGCATACTTTATGGGTTAGGCAAGATACCTATATATAAAAAATGCCCCCAACCTCACAAAAAATGGTTACACTCAAGCAAGCATTGACCAGTGCACGTGCACACGTGTGTGTGTGTATGTCTATTTGTGTGCATTCCTACATGCATGCATGCATGCATGTGTGTGTGTGTGTGTGTGTGTGTGTGTGTGCATGCTAGACCAAAAAGTTTTAAGGAAGAAGCATTTGTATGGTTTGAAATGGCAGAAATTTCCATCAACCATGATTCATTGTTCAAGTATGATTTTAAATGGCATTGTTTTAAACTAGTAGAAACTTGAGGTGTGAAAACCTATCCTAGCATGTTGTCTTGAATATATATCCCACCTTTGTGTCTAATTGTAAAGCTATTAAAATCCAACAATAAGACTCCTAGGAAATGTTTCTTCCATTTCTTATCTGCCATTCCACTCATTGGAGAAGCTAATATAGATAATAATCTCTACAATAATATCAATTTATAAATGAAAATAACATATCAATAAGATGACATATCACTTTTTCATTCAAGGTCCTAATTCCTTTGTAAGAAATCCTTGAACCATTTGGCAGAATCCTTAGGATATCTCTTAAGGTTATCCTTGTGATCCACAAAGTAAAGACCATACCTATTTGAGTAACCAAAGTTCCATTCCCAACTATCAAGAAAAGACCAAACAAAGTAGCCTTTGATGTTGGAACCATCTCTGCAATTAATTTTACAAAAATATCAATGATCATGTCTTCAGTAAAGCAACAAATTCTTTAAAATAATACTAATTTTTTGTAGCCATAGGAATTGAAGAATATAAAAGAAAATTAAGAAATATAAATATTGTCCCTTTTGTTTTTAATGGATATATCTTGTCAAGCATATATCTCTTAGTAAAAAGAAAAATCTTTAAGGAAAATGTAGATGAAAAAGGCAATAGGATAGAAACACACTTGATTGCATCCAGCAAGTTTGAAAGGTAGTCTTGATGATAGCTTATGCGTTTTTCATCTTCAAGTTTCTTTTGGAAGAGGTTGTTTCCATCAGCATAACCTACATTATATGAGCACTATGCATAAGTAAAAGATTACAACCATAAAACAATAGACTTTGAGAGAGGCGGCCTTACAAAGAAGTAATTACATACTATACAAACTATATCTGTACATGAGATTATTCCATTACTTCTTCCTTCTATTATTAAGATCTTAGTAGTAATGAGAGAGGAAGATGAAAATATTTTATGCTTCTTGTTTGCAATTTTTGTCTTTGGAGTCCTCTACGAACTCTTGTCTCTTATGTGATTTTCTAATACATGAAAGATTTTATGATGACATGTCTTATGTAACAATGATATCTACTTTCTCTCTTACAAGATACCCACTTAATTTCTTACATTTTCTAAGGAAATTATGAAAGATAAGATATTGCAAAAAATATTTCTATACTTGGACCTCGCACCTGGCACTCCATGACTATATGACTATGAACAATGATATTAGTGAAAGGGATACTAGTTTGAAATCATGGGAAAAGATCATACTAAGTTAACCTTTAAAAAGGTTGGGAGAAATGTCTTTAGAGACTAGAGCCACCTTATAGTGTCGAAATAAATCATACAAAACAATAGAAAATGTTATAGTATGCTACATGTACATGGATATACCATGAAGTTTGGTATGCCATGGGTTTGTTTCCTTGATTGACATTTGATAAACTGTATTAGCTATGCCCAAATGTGAATCCAACACTAAGACAAAAATGGATTTTGCAAGTGTGATATCAACTTTATGTGTGCTAATTCAATGCAAAATACATGCCCCAATTACCAACTTCCAGGAAAATTTAGGATGAAAGGATAGTGAGGATGGGATGCCCCCATTCTACCTTAGTTGATCTAAGAATCTACTATAGAAAGTTTACCTAGATACAACACAAGGGAAGAGGGATGGATATCAATGATCCCTTCTCCATGTATATTTTATTACTAATAAAATAGTATTTATCCCTCCATCTTATGCAAGGGGAAAATGGAGGACATGAGTAACCCTAGAGAAAAATCCTCGAAAAATCTAGAGTAGCAAGTACAAATCCACTAGAGGCATCTTCTTGAGCAATCTCACAAGGTTCATTATGTTAAAAAAGGCCAATTCAATTGGGTTTGTAGAGAACAAAACAAAATTTAGATTATTAGCATAGTGGTACTAGCTTTGGATGCTAGGATATGCAAGAAACCTAGTAGTTTTGATTAGACTCGATGCTAAAGAACTTTCCTTCATAGCATTCTCATGGAATTTTAAAGGGGTGCCATTAAATAAAAAATGAGCCCTTGGGAGTATTGCATGACTCAAAATATTAAAGAGATACTAGGGGAATGAGTAGTTGACAGATAGATAACCATACAACCAATCATAATATAAGTCTTTTCATGGACTTGCACCGTCTGCAAGTTGATTGATGAAGTTACTATATTGGAAATTGGAGTAGATTAGTAAAGACTTGAAAACGTTTCCTCTTGAAATTAATCTCCTTTATTATAAATGGGCTTGGTGGCATCTATGATAGATCTACAATTAAAGGCTATGCACAAGGGAAGAGAAAAATTAGGGAGGGATCCCTCTTTTGATGAATCCTTGTGATTTTGATATATTGTTGCCAAGGGGTGGCTAGAGGGTGGGGGAAGGAAAAGGAGAGGGGGAGGGGCCCAAGGGGGCAGAGTGGGGAGGGTGGAAGAGGCAGTGTAGTAACGCTCCATGTCTTTAGGGGTCCCACAATAAGTAAACATAGGTGTGAGTAAATGAGGAGTAAATAAGGAACATAGTAAGAGATTCTACTCATGCCATGCTTCAATCATGGCGTAAGTGAAGGGACCTTATCAAACTAATGTCTATGATTGTCCATAAATCCCAAAGGTAGATAAAATCTATTTCAAAGAACTTGCAAACAACTAATGTGGTATAAAAAAGGCTAGAGAGCTAGCTAATCTCCACCAGTCCATTCAAGCCATCTATAGACTCGCATCTACACTAAGCAAAACCACATGCTCCCTGTACCATTGGCCCTTAGTTGTGAGGCTACCATGGTAGAGTAACATAATTTTGAGGACAACATAGATACATTGAAGTTTAATATCACCATGGCTATAAAATATGGATGATATGGATGGCAAAATCCAAATTGAGCTAAAGGCATGCTTGAGGAAGAGTCTAGAAGAAGAGATCTAATGGGACTACTTTAGAATGTAAGTTCCAAAAATGATTTTATATGTGTGTTATAGAAGCTCAAAAGGAAATAAGATGGGGATAATATGGTCTAAGAAAAAGTCTTGATGGGCTACTCACTAGCACATAATATTGTTGTCATCTTTACTATTGGAATGCATTTGGTGTTGAGATATCGAGATCCACTCATGATATGCTAGGGTGACCATTGTGCATTTATGTCACCGACTTGTTAGCTGTAGATGTGGCTGGCACACTGCCCATGAATAATCACTTGATGACAGCTATCTTTATGTACTCTACTTAGTGGCTCAGTTAGAATGCCACCTTAGTTAGCTGAGTTTGGTTTGAGACCCACATATAGGGTTCACCTATTCTTTTGTACTTAGAGTTCTGTTGGCTTTTACAACTAAGAAGAGGAAAACTGTTTTCAGCCTCCACCTTTGTGTGTATTCCCCCATTGTGTATGTGAGAAAGCCGCAAGTGAGACTCCTTCCTTCTCTCCCACTCTCTTCACGTGGTATCAGAGCCCAGTTCGTGATAAGGAGCTCAAGAAAGCAAACCAAGTTCGCGGTGTCTTGGTAAGAGGATCAGTGTTGCTTTCCTTTTTCAAGTTTGGGAGCAAATCTCTGCAGGTAGCATAGCCGAAAAGTGGCAGAGTGCATTGCTGTCTCAGATTGGGATGCCCTTCATGGTGTGGTGAGAGGGCAATATATGCTGTGGGACAGGGTGAAGCCCTAGGTGACATTATTTTTTTTAATTTGAGGCCACTTCAGGGCCCGTTTTGGTGGTAGAAGTTTTCCATAGGCACTCAGAAAAGTGCCGCGTTTTTGCTATGCGACCACTGTTCTATAGGTCAGTGAAAAGTTGCCACAAAAATTGCATCGTATGCCTGTGTGCAGAGATATTGGGAGTGACAGAATCATTCTTATTGCCTATTGATGCAAAATCATCACTAGGAAGTGATTGTGTGGTCAAATACCACTTTCGTCAGTTTTGCAGATTTGCCCTTGTGAGGCAGAAGTTGTGTTTTTTATAGTGACAGAATATTTTTGTAGTGTTTTGTAATGGCATCTGATGCTCTTTCACAGATAGTCACTGAAAAGCTTGACAAGACCAACTTCCAAGCATGGAAGTTTAGAATGATGAATTTCCTTAAGGGAGTTCATTACTGGAGCTGAACAAGAACCAGTTATTCCTAATGTTCCTAATCAACAAGAGTTGCAGGCATTTAAAGGCTGGCATGAGAGAGCCAGAGAAGATATGTACTGGCTATCTATTAGTATTTCAGATTCTATGATTGTGCATATTCAGGATGCAAGCATGCCGAAGGAGGCATGGGATACTTTGACAAAAATGTATAGCACAAATACGCAAGCCAGGAAAATGCAGCTCAGGCAAGAGTTCCATAAATTGCAGAGAGAAAATATGAGCATCAATGACTACCACATGAAGGTGAAGAAGATTGCAGATGCACTTGCTTCCATTGGGTCAGTGGAAGATGATGATTTAGTTTTTGTGACCTTGAAAGGATTATGCACAAGTCTGAACATCCATTGCCATCCATGAGAATTTTCTTGATTTTGGGGAGTTGATTGCTCTTCTAATTTCTGAAGAGCAGAGAAATGGTGGTGCATCTTTTTTAGGAGGAACTTCAAAAGAAACTGTCTTCTACTCAAATGTTGGAAGAGGTAGAGGCAAAGGTAGAGCAGGCCGATCTGGAGGCCATGGTAGAAATCAGAATATGTAGCAAATTTAGGAAAACCAGTCCTATGGAGGAGGACGTGGTAACCTTAGAGGAAGGGGGAGCCAAAGAGGTCGTGGTGGATAGCAGAGAGGCCGAAATGCAAATAGCAATGTTGAATGCTACTACTATGGTAAAATGGGTCATATGGTTAAAGACTACTATAAAAAGCAGAATGACATCATGACTGGAAAATTGCAGCAAGGCAATTATGCATCCTCTAGTAGACAGGGTGATGACAAAAATGAGATCTGTTTGTGGTGCAGCACATGACCAATTCTATGACAAGTGCAGAAGAAGGCAATGATGTGTGGTATGTTGACTCACGTGCATCAACGCACATGATAGGTCATGTAGAATGGATGCAGGATGCAAGGAAAATGGAAAAAACAGGATTTGTGGAGACTGGTGATGATACTGCACATCCTATTATGCAGATTGGTAAAATTCCTTTGTCTATGCAAGATGGGAAAAAGAAATACATGTTTGATGTATTTCATGTCTCGAATATCACCAAGAACATGGTTTCTATTAGTCAAATGGTTGAGCAGGGCTTGCAAGTTAGATTCAATCCTCATGGGTGCTTTGTTGAGATATGAAAAATTAAAGTCACTTAATAGCAAAAGGGAAGAAGAAGGGTAGGATGTTTACATTGGATGTGGACATAGCTAAATTGAGTGCAGCAATGTTTGCACATGGGACCGATGTAGTTGCAAATATTGATATCTAACATAAATGCATTGGTCATGTTAATGTACGATGACTTAAATTAATATAGGGCCAAAATATTGTTGTAGGATTGCCTAAGTTCAAGGTTGTAGAAATGCATAAGGTATGTGAAGCCTCCCAATTTGGAAAACAGGCAAGGAAACCATTTCCTAGACAATGTTCAAGAGAGTAAGAGGCCATTGGAATGAATCCACTCTGATGTGTGGACTACTAAAGCTGCATCTATTAGAGGCTATCATTATTTTGTCACTTTTATTGATGACTACAGCAAAAACGTTTGGGTGTATTTTATGAAAAAGAAAGTGAAGTGTTTGGGCATTTCAAAGCTTTTAAAGCTATGGTTGAAAAAGAAATAGGCCTGCAAATAAAATGCCTAAGGTCAAATGGATGGGGAGAGTACCTCTCAAATGATTTCGCAAGGTTCCTGTAGGAGCAGAGCATAAAGCAGCAATATTCATGCAGTCATACCCCACAGCAAAATGGACTTGCAGAAAGGAAAAATAGGTATATTGGAGAGGTATCTTGTGCCATGCTCAATGAAAAAGACCTGCCAGATTATTATTGGGCTGAAGCAGTTGTTACAGCAGTCTACATAATGAACAGGACTCCCACTACAGCAATACATGGCATGACGTCAGAGGAGAGGTATACTGGTAGGAAACCGGATATTTCTCATTTGAAACTTTTTGGTTGCATCGCCTATGTTCATGTGCCAGATGAATTGAGTCCTCTATCAGTGGTTCACATACTTCGCCATGGATAGGCAAATTGGATCGGGAGGATCTCCTCAAAGCAATGCAGATAGTGGTATGCAAGTATCATGAAAAGGAAAAGAGGAAGTATATCAGCCCATGGCTGATGTGAATGCAGGTCACTCTTATGTTGATGGTGAATTCAGTGGCTTAGAACAGAGCGTTGATGACGAGTTGGGTATTCCTTCAGTTGTTACACCTAGAGTAAGGAAGGCAAGGGATGTTTTGAGAGCACCTTGTAGTGAACCTATTTTGTGCAGGTCTACTAGAGGAAGGTATCTTGTGGATAGGTTGAAATATGATGGATTTACAGCCATTCACTATGCCTATATGGTCAAAGTGATACATGAACCAGAACCCACTTCTTTTGAGCAAGCCATCGGAAAAGAAAAATGGGAGAAAGCCATGGATGAAGAAATGGATGCCTTGGAAGCAAATGCTACATGGGAATTGGTGCCTTTACCTAAAGACAAGAATGCAATTGGCTGCAAGTGGATTTATAAGGTGAAGCACAATGCAGATGGTTTTGTGGACATATGTCTATGCATACAAGGGGTATGCACAGACATATGGCATTGATTACGAAGAAACATTCAGTCCGGTTGCGAGGATGGCAACCGTAAGAGTAGTCATTGCTATGGCTGCATCAAAGGGATGGTCTTTACATCAGATGGATGTAAAGAATGCTTTCTTGCATGGTGATTTGCAAGAAGAGGTCTATATGGAGTAGCCACAAGGTTATGTTCATGCTATTCATCCTGAGTTTATTTGCAGGGTGAAGAAAGCCTTGTATGGCTTGAAGAAATCACCCAGAGCATGGTATGATAAGATAGGACAGTATCTTATCACTATTGGCTTTCAGATTTCCAAGGCAGATTTGTCACTTTATGTGAGAAAAACACAGAAAGGCATTATGCTGCTTGTCATTTATGTTAATGATTTGATCATCACAGGTGATAGTGATGAAGATATCCTTCATGTGAAAATGCTATTGAAGCAAAAGTTTGAGATGAAGGACACATATTAAAAATGCTATTTGGATGGGGCTAGACGCATACTGAGGTATGTGAAGTCCACATTGCAATATGGACTATTTTATGAGACTAGGGTTCGAATACAGTTGCATGGATACACTGATGCTGATTGGGCTAGTAGTATTTATAATATACAATCTACCAGTGGATGTGTGTTCTCTTTTGGGAGTGCTACAGTCACTTGGAGTAGCAAGAAACAGCCTATAGTTGCCTTATCAAGCATAGAGGCTGAGAACAAGGGTGCAGCAATGGTTGCATGTGAGACAGCTTGGTTGCATAAGCTACTTTATGATATGCATCAGTCTATAGATGGGCTAGTTGTCATTTATTGTGATAGCATGAGCAGTATACACTTGGAAAATAACCCAGTCTATCATGCTAGAACAAAGCACATTGAGGTGCATTATCACTATGTGTGGGGAGAGGTTCTAGTAGGTTTTATTGATCTAGTTTAGGTTAGCACAGAGGATGAGGTAGCTGACATATTCACGAAGGCATTGGGTACAGAGAAGCTGTGGAAGTTCAGAGACCTACTTGGTGTGCAGGAATTGGGATTGAGCTCAAGGGGGAGTGTTGAAATATCAAGCTCCACTCGTGATATGCCAGAGTGCTGTTTGCTCGAGATGCATGATTTGGAAATCCAAGGCATCGTGATAGCCTTGAATATCCACCTCTACACCATAGTGCTTGGTCGAGAATGGCTGTATAGTCTTGGGCATAGCTTACAAAGAAGTTATCTTAATAACTCCATTATGTTTGAAAAAGAGGGTAGAGTCTTGAGATTCAAGGAGAACATGATGTGACTAACTCTCCTCTTATTTGTTCGATGGAATTGGAACGACTACTACACCAAGAAGAATGCAAGGTATATTTTTGTGAACTTACTTTTATTGGTGATTTTATGTCTTCTACATCGGAAAGAAGTAATGTTGTTTTGATAATGTTAAAAAGTATAAATCTTCTTTCAATGATTTAATGTTTGAATTTAAAAATGTTTTTCCGTCTGATTTACCTAATGGTTTACCTCCTGAGAGAGATGTAGATCATAAAATAGATTTAATTCTTAGCCATATGACCCATTTTACCACAATAGTAGCATTCAACATTGTTGTTTGCATTTTGGCCTCTCTGCCATCCACCATGGCCTCTTTGGCTCCCCTTGCCTCTAGAGTTACCACGTCCTCCTCCATAGGACTGGTTTTCTTGAATTTGCTGCATATTCTGATTTCTACCATGGCCTACAGATCGGCCTCCTCTGCCTCTACCTCTTCCAGCATTTGAGTAGAAGACAGTTTCTTTTGAAGTTTCTTCTAAAGAAGATGCACCCCCATTTCTCTGCTCTTCCAAAATTAGAAGAGCAAACAACTCTTCAAAATCAGGAAATTTTTCACGGACGGCAATGGATGTCCGGAACTGTGCATAATCCTTTCCTAAACCATTCAAGGTCACAGAAACTAGATCATCATCTTCCACTGGCGACCCAATGGAAGCAAGTGCAACTACAATTTTCTTCACCTTCATGTGGTAGTCATTTATGCTCAAATTTTCTCTCTGCACATTGTGCAACTCCTATTTGAGCTGCATTTTCTTGGCTTGCATATTTGTGCTGTACATTTTTGCCAAAGTATCCCATGCCTCCTTTGGCGTACTTGCATCCTGAATATGCACAATCATAGAATTCGAAATACTGATAGACAGCCAGTAAATAACTTTTCTGGCTCTCTCATGCCATCCTTTAAATGCTTGCATTTCCTGTTGATTGGGAACATTAGGAAGAACTGGTTCTTCTTCATTTCTTGTAATGAACTCCCAATAGCCTTTTCCCATAAGGAAATTCGTCATTCTAAACTTCCATGCCTAGAAGTTGTTCTTGTCAAGCTTTTCTGTGACAATCTGTGAAAGAGAATCAGATGCCATTACAGAACACTGCAAAATATTCTGTCACTACAAAAAACACAGCTTTTGCCTCACACGGGCAGATCTGCAAAACTGACGAAAGTAGTATTTGACCACACAGTCACTTCTTAGTGACGATTTTGCATCAACAGGCAACAAGCATGATTCTGCAACTCCCAATATCTCTGCACATAGGCATACGATGCAATTTTTGTGGCAATTTTTCACCGACCAGCCGAGCAGTGGTCACACAAAAAATAGGGCCTTTTTCTGAGTGCCTGCGAAGAACTTCTGCCTTCAAAACGGGCCCCAAAATGGCCTCGAATTAGAAAAACAAAGTCACCAAGGGCTTCCCCCTCTCCCGCAACATATACTCCCCTCTCGCCACACTGCGAAGGGCGTCTTTATCTGAGACAGTGCACTCTTGCACTTCTGGCTGTGTTACCTGCAGAGATTTGCTCCCAAACTCGAAATAGGAAAGCAACACTGGTCCTCTTACCAGGACACCACAAACTTGGTTTGCTTTCTTGAGCTCCTTACCACAAACAAGGCTCTGATACCATGTGAAGATAGTGAGAGAGAGGGAAGGAGTCTCACTTGTGGCTTTCTCACATGCACACTGGGGGAATACACACACAGGTGGAGGCTGAAAACAGTTTTCCTCTTCTTAGTTGTGAAAGCCAAAAGAACTCTAGTACAAAGAAATAGAAGAACCCTATATGTGGGTCTCAAACCAAACTCAACTAACTAAGGTGGCATACTAACTGAGCCACAAACTAGAGTAGATAAGGATAGCTATCATCCAGCTATTATTTGTGGGTGGTGTACCAACCGCATCTGCAGCTAACAAGTCGGTGACATAAATGCACAACGGTCACCCTGGCATATCACGAGTGGAGCTCGATATCTCAACAAAGACTACTACAAAAAGCAAAATGACATTATGAATGGAAAATTGTAGCAAGGCAATTATGCATCCTCTAGTAGACAGGGTGATGACAGAAATGAGCATTTGTTTATGATGCAGCACATGACCAATTCTGTGACAAGTGCAGAAGAAAGCAATGATGTGTGGTATGTTGACTCAGGTACGTCAAACACATGACAAGTCATGCAGAATGGATGCAGGATGCAAGGAAAATGAAAAAACCAGGATTTGTGGAGACTAGTGATGATACTACATATCCTATTATGCAGATTGGTAAAATTCCTTTGTCTATGTAGGATGGGAAAAAGAAATATCTGTCTGATGTATTTCATGTCCTGAACATCACCAAGAACATGGTTCCTATTGGTCAAATGGTTGAGCAGGGCTTGCATGTCAGATTTAATCCTCATGGATGCTTTGTTGAGGATATGAAAAATAAAGGTTGCTTGATAGCAAAAGGGAAGAAGAAGGATAGGATGTTTACGTTGGATGCGGACATGCCTGAATTGAGTGGAGCAATGTTTGCACATGGGACCGGTGTAGTTGTAGATATTGATATCTAGCATAAACACATTGGTCATGTTAATGTGCAGCGACTTAATTAATGTAGGCCCAAAGTATTGTTGCAGGATTGCCCAAGTTCAAGGTTGCAGAAATGCATAAGATATGTAAAGCCTGTCAATTTGGAAAATAGACAAGGAAACCATTTCGTAGACATGTTCAAGAGAGTAAGAGGCCATTGGAATTAATCCACTCTGATATGTGGACTACCAAAGCTGCATCTATTGGAGGATGTCATTATTTTATCACTTTTATTAATGACTACACCATAAAAGTTTGGGTGTATTTTATGACAAAGAAAAGTGAAGTGTTTGGGCATTTCAAATCTTTTAAAGCTATGGTTGAAAAAGAAACAAGCTTGCAAATAAAATGCCTAAGGTCAGATGGAGGGGGAGAGTACCTCTCAAATGAGTTTGCAAGGTTCTTGGAGGAGCATGGCATAAAGCAGCAATATTCATGCAGTCATACCCCACATCAAAATGGACTCGCACAAAGGAAAAACAGGCATATTAGAGAGGTAGCTCGTGCCATGCTCAACAAAAAGACCTGCCAAATTTTTATTGGGTTGAAACAGTTGCTACAGTAGTCTACATAATGGACAGGACTCCCATTGTAGAAATACATGGCATGACACCAGAGGAGAGGTATACTGGCAGAAAACCACATATTTCTCATTTAAAAGTTTTTGGTTGCATTGCCTATGTTCATGTGCCAGGTGAGTTGAGAACCAAGTTGGACCCAAAAGCTAAGAAGTGCATCTTTATTGGATATTCTTTATAACAGAAAGGGTATATATGCTATAACCCTTCTACTCATAAGTTTACAGTGAGCAGAGATGTTGTTTTTGATGAGATGATCAGCTGGTATATACTAGTAAATGTGATTGATGATGTAGATGCACAAAATGGTAATGCTGCATAGAATTCACCGCAGCAATCACAAAATATTAGTGGACCTACAGTGTCCTCTAGCAGTGGTTCACATACTTTGCCATGGATAGGCAAATTGAGATCAGGAGAATCTCCTCAAAGCAATGCAAATAGTGGTATACAAGTATCATGAAAAGGAAAAGAGGAAGTAGATCAGCCCATCATTGATGTGAATGCATGTCATTCTTATGTGGATGGTGAATCCAGTGGCTCAGAACAGAGCCTTGATGATGAGTTGGGTATTCCTTCTGTTGTTATACTTGGAGTAAGGAAGACAAGGGATGTTTTGAGAGCACCTGGTAGTGAGCCTATTTTGTGCAGGTCTACCAAAGTCAAGTATCCTGTGGATAGGCTAAAATATGATGGATTTATAGCCATTCACTATGCCTATATGGTCAAAGTGATACAATAATCAGAACCCACTTCTTTTGAGCAAGCCATGGGAAAAGAAAAATGGGAGAAAGCCATGGATGAAGAAATGGATGCCTTGGAAGCAAATGCTACATGGGAATTGGTGCCTTCACCTAAAGACAAGAATGCAATTGGCTGCAAGTGGGTTTATAAGGTAAAGCACAATGCAGATGGTTCTGTGAGCAGATACAAGGCAAGATTAGTTGTCAAGGGGTATGCACAGATATATGGCATTGAAAATGAAGAAACATTCAGTCCGGTTACAAGGATGGCAACTGTAAGAGCAGTCATTGCTATGGGTGCATCGAAGGGATAGTCTTTACATCCGATGGATGTAAAGAATTCCTTCTTGCATGGTGATTTGCAAGAAGAGGTCTATATGGAGCAGCCACTAGGTTATGTGCATGCTGTTCATCCTGAGTTTGTATGCAAGTTGAAGAAAGCCTTGTATGGCTTGAAGCAAGCACCCAGAGCATGGTCTGACAAGATAGGACAATATCTTGTCACTATTGGTTTTCAGATTTCCACGGTAGATTTCTCACTTTATGTGAGAAAAACAGAAAAAGGTATTATGCTGCTTGTCATTTATGTTGATGGTTTGATCATCACAGGTGATAGTGATGAAGATATCCTTCATGTGAAAATGCTATTGAAGCAGAAGTTTGAGATGAAGGATTTGGGAGAGTTGCGTTACTTCTTGGGCATTGAGGTGATTAGATCCACAAGTGGGATATGGCTTTTGCAAAGGCAGTATGGATTGGACATGCTGTCCAAATATGGGATGATAGGCTGTAAGCCTATTTCAAATCCTTTGGAGGAGAATGTAAAGTTGAGTTCAGATGCAGGTGAGCTTTTGGAAGACCCTACTATGTACAGATGCATAGTAGGAAGTTTGATTTATATGACTATTACCAGGCCACATTTGAGTTATGCTATTGGGTTGGTAAGTCAGTTTATGCAGGCTCCAAGGAAACTGCATTTGGATGCAGCTAGACACATTTTGAGGTATGTGAAGTCCACATTGTACTATGGACTATTTTGTGAGACTGGGGTTCAGATACAATTGCATGGATACACTAATGCTGATTGGGTTGGTGGTATTTCTAATAGACGATCTACTAGTGGATATGTGTTTTCTTTTGGGAGTGCTGCAGTCACATGGAGCAGTAAGAAACAACCTACAGTTGCCTTGTCGAGCACAGAGGCTGAATATAGGGATGCAGTAATGGCTGGCTGTGAGGACGCTTGGTTGCATAAGCTGCTTTATGATATGCATCAGTCTATAGATGGGCCAGTTGTCATGTATTATGACAACATGAGCAGTATACACTTGGCAAATAACCCAGTCTATCATGCTAGAACAAAGCACATTGAGGTGCATTACCACTATGTGCAGGAGAAGATTCTAGTAGGTTTTATTGATCTAGTTTATGTCAGCACAGAGGATCAGGTAGCTGACATATTCACGAAAGCATTGGGCGTAGAGAAGCTGTGCAAGTTCAGAGACCTTCTTGGTGCGCAGGAATTGGGATTGAGATCGAGGGGGAGTGTTGAGATATCGAGCTCCACTCGTGATATGCTAGGGTGACCGTTGTGCATTTATGTCACCTCGGGACTTGTTAGCTGCAGATGCGGTTGGTACACTGCCCATGAATAGTAGCTAGATGATAGCTATCTTTATGTACTCTAGTTAGTGGTTCAGTTAGTATGCCACCTAGGTTAGTTGAGTTTGGTTTGAGACCCACATATAGGGTTCATCTATTCCTTTTATACTAGGAGAGAGAGTTCTTTGGCTTTTATAACTAAGAAGAGGAAAACGGTTTTCAGCCTCCACCTTTGTGTGTATTTCCCCATTGTGTATGTGAGAAAGCTGCAAGTGAGACTCCTTACACCTTTCCCACTCTCTTCACATTTTATATGCTCTTTGGCATGCCCTCTGGGTAGCCTTAGCAACGCTTCAAATTTGGGAAAGTAGAAATTAGGTATTTTTAGAATTTTTGGAAGTGCATTTTTCCTATTAGAGAATGTGTTGACTCTTCTTCATTGGACTTGAATGTAGACTTTAAAGTGCTTGACTCTCTCTCTCTCTCTCTCTCTCTCTCGCCCCTTCCTTATCTCCTCAAGTCTTCTTACACACCATCTCCACCTTTTCTCCCTCCCTCCCCCCTTCTCTCTCTCTCTCTCTCTCTCTCTCTCTCTCTCTCTTTATCTCCTAGAGTCTTGCTCACACCATTTCCATTTTGTTTGCTTTTTTGATCTTGGGCAAGCCTTATGAATGACTAAATATCATTCACCTTGTTTTAAAGGCCCTCACGAGTCACCCCCTTTTCAAGAAGCGTTCTTTCGAAAAAAAAGTCCTAAAAGTTCTAAGGATAAGACAAGAACGCACCATTCTCAGTAATGATAATGGCTGGATTGTTGTAATTAAGGCGAATGTACTTCATGAGCTTCCTTAAACCCCATGGCACGACGTATTGCCACACTGCACCTGCCTGTAAATTTTTACATGTGAGTGTCACGTGATTAAAGGCTCTCCACTTTGGCATGCAAAACTGCAAATTCCTAAAAAATTAATTGGGGTGACGTACGGCAATACTAAGGGTAACGGTTCACAAACATACAAATACGATTGAAGCCAGACGAAAATGGGGAAACAGTTGCCTTATGGCTACAAGATGACCTGGAAACCATAGGGAAGACAAAATACAATTCTGTGGAGGGAAGACAGAAGGTAAGGGAGGGAGAAAGCGTGCTGTCGTTACCTTGTCGCCCAGCGCCTTTCCTTCACGAGCAACTGCAGTCACATAGCAGCCAGATAAAATCCAGGGCCAGCGAAAGCAAAGCAACAATGCATGCGGAAAATTTTGGTCATGGAAGCAAAACACATTGCCTACATGCAAGTTAATTTTTTGGGAGCGCACTAGATACACGGAGAACTGTAATCTTACATGGAGTGATCACCTCCGCATCTGGGTCGTTTTCCAGGAGCTCCTCCAGCAAAGCGAATTTGGAGGAACGAGCGTAGTAACTGGTGTAATGGTTGATGCCCACAAAATCTACAGAGTCTTTGAGCGATTCAGATTGTTGCGAGGTGAAAGAAGGCAATCGATCACCCACGTTCTGGCGCATGGAGTCGGGGTAATCTCCAAAGATGAGCGGGTGTAGGAACCTGGAAAGGTGACACAATTCAGAGCAGCATAGGTCATGGAAACCTTACAAAGAGGACAGCAATTCATTTCAGAGAAGCACACATTAAAACACCTACAAAGTTAACCCAATTCAGACAATCTTAGAGCTTATAGACAAGCATGGAAAGCTGAATCAATTCAGAGCAGCATAGACGATGGAGGCATTGATCATCGAAGTTCTTTCTGCCACTCACCAACCCAATTCGAAATCCAGAGCTCTTTGCACCGCTGCTCTGTCTTCGTCGGTATCTGAATATGGCTCGTACCATTTGCTATCCAATGCTATGCCCACGGAGCCTCCTTGACTGGGCTGTAATAGCATTTTGTAAGAGCTCGACCAGCAAAAAGTAGCAGCAAAGCAATTCGAGTTTGGGGGATTGCAACCTGATATGTTTTCCTGTAGATGGCAACAGCCGCAGCGTGTGCCATCAGCAGGTTGTTCCCCACGATATATGGCTCAATTCTTGAACTTTTAGATGCCGAGAGAACAGCACGTTTGCCAGGAGCCAGCAAGCCTAAGCCTGCATAGCCCTCGGCTACTAAAGAATGAGGCTCATTGAGCGTCATCCAGTGCTTCACTCGGTCCCCAAACTCCCTGAAGCACGTCTCTGCATATGCAGCATAGTCATTTCTGCCATAGCGAAAAAGAATCAAATGGTCGAGTATCAAAACGAGCGCGGAGCTTACGTTGAGAGCGACAATTCTGTCAAGGTATCTAAAATCTTATGAAGAGAAAGCTTACACGATTTGAGCGTCTAACCATCCTTCGTAAGCGTCTTCCAGTGCTTGAGGTAAGTCCCAGTGGTATATAGTCACGTATGGCTGAATCCCTGGGTAAAATCGTGGACCTTAGCTGAATATCAAGTAAGCTATAAATTTAGGATCGGCCGGGATGTGGATGCTCCACATACCTTTGGCAAGGAGAGCATTAATAAGGGAATTATAGTGATCTATGCCCATCTGATTTGCAGCTCCCTTTCCCTCTGCGCAAACAAGAAAGCGCATCTCTCTGATCAATCGTTATACCATCTGAAGTCCATCGACAGAGTTCTAGACAAGATAACAGATACCAGGGTATATCCGCGGCCATGATATCGAAAATCGATAAGCATCTAGTCCCATGTCTGCCATAAGTTGAACGTCCTCCTGCGTTTGCCACCCTTATGTTTAGTTTCAAATGGATCTAAGCCACACGGGCTATATATAAGTTTCATATGGATCGAAGCCATGCCTCGAATCGATTGTACTGGTCAACGGCAGTATCAGCGTTACTAAAGTCCTGGATACGTCCTGCCAAGGATAGTTACACGCTAGATTTAGGACGTTCAGTCTGTGACCACAAACACTGTTCAGCGGAGAGATCAGAGTATCAAGAGGATGTAAAATGGAAGCACGTCACCGAATTCATGGGAGAAGGTATCCCAGATGCTAGGTCCACGTCCATCTTGTTTCACTGCACCTTCAACCTATGCAATGCAATAAACTCATTATGCTCTGTTCTCTCTGGATGACTCGTCGAATACAAGTAGAAATAGAAGAGTTCTACTAGCGCATGCTCGCTTTTATTTGTCGCTCACAGCTTGTTCACAGTTTCTCTATCGAATTCAAACCCTGAATTATTCCCCAACGAGCAGCAAATAATCTTTACGAACCTGCTGGGAGGACGAGCCCGCGCCAAAAACAAAACCTGAAGGGAAGTTTTGCCGGTTAATAAGAGGATCGATGGTCGTACTGGTGGTTGCCATGATGGTGTACTTGCCGAGAGAGGAGAGCAATGGATAGAAGAAGCTCTGAATAGGCGGGATGCTTTAAAAGGAGAAGGACCAGCAGCAGGAAGCTGGGGCGGATGAGCAAATCATATCGGTGGCCACGCCAAACAACGTGCAAGAATTCGTGTAGCCGCTTTGTCGGCGTACTCCTGCGAAAGGTGCCTAACACGCACCTTCGATGACTTTCACTTCGACAAGGCTCAATCGATGTGATTTCCCTACCACAACAATCCCACAGAACTAGTAAACAAATCTTACGACGGATTATCGTCCATTTTCGATAGTCAGAACGTGTCGCATCACTCACTCGGCTTTCGTGCAAGCTTCGGATAGAACAGCTCACAAAAGACCAAAATGTAATGGATACCTTGAAACCGTCAACAAGGGTTTGATTTTTCGTCCATGCCCCGCCACAACATTGATTAATGAACAACATGCTTAGATGACAACTCAAATCTTAGCTTAATGGGATAGAATTTCTATGAGTGAGTTACAACTCAGCTCGTCACAAAACCTTTGTGGATTACGGTGTGTGTTTCGGAATACACAACTCTTACGAGAATAGAGTTCTAGACAACTCTTGGGAAAATAGAACTCCAAACGATAATTGTTCTTTAATTTAAGCACTAGACTTGGACACATACATGGAATTCAGCATCTAAGTTGGGTCCTCTAACTTCAAAATCTCAACTCATCACCATTGGATTCATTGGAATCTCAAAAAACACACAAAGTCATACAGCAAAGATAAACGTTGCAAATAGTTTACATGTCATTTATCATGGAGAGTTATAACATAAGAAAAAGTCTTATCATACCAAAATCAAGACAAGGGCTTCGAATATAACTAAGCACTCCATGTGAAAACAAGTGAATGATGTAACAAGCAAGACGAATCAAAAAATAGTTTATGGTAGAAATGGTTGAAAGGCACCATAAAAATCATTTGAAGGGAAAAAATCAACCTCTATGTCCCTCTATTCAATCGTGGTCTATTGTGTGTTATGCATCATGTGGGGCCAATCATAATCATAAAATTTATAATATTCATTGATGAAAAACATCCATAAATTCAATACATGGCTTTTAATTGCAAATGGACTAGGTCTACATACAAACACTTGTTTTTAATAAAAGATTTGCATGTGCATTGAAGAACCAAACCACATTTTAAAATATACATGCATATATGTACAATGCATGTAGGAGCTCCTTTATATATGTCATCCTTGCGATGCAAACTTACATATCCTAGTTATTAGAAGATAGATGCTCCTTACATCGGCATATTATGAGAAATTTAAAGCACTAGGTGTTGAATGCTTCTATTCTTGCTCCTACGCCTAATCTTGCTCTTGGTCTTGTTCTTGCTTTATTCCTATTGTTGACCTACTATTGCATTGTGCCTTTGATGATCCTAATCATCCTCCCCCTTCCCCTCTTGCACTATACCTTTATTAGTTCTATTTTGGACTACACCGTGCTACTAGATGGCACCACTACTATGGCTCTACTACACTAACCTTAAAGTAGCTTTGTTATATTTATAATCTACAAACCATGCTATGCTCTCATAACACAAAGCATGGTTATGAGAGCATAGCATGGTTTGTAGGAGAGCATAGCATGGTTTGTAGATTATAAATATAACAAAGCTACTTTAAGGTTTGTAGGAGAGAAAAATCAACATTGATTGACAAGAGCTATGATATCACATCCAATATCATCTACTTATGCTAGGAGGGGGCAAGATTGTAGTTGGATGGTTCCTTTATCTCTAGGTCCAATTGACCTTCAGGAGAAATGTATTCTAGGGTATCCAAAATTTGCCTCTAAGAACTTAGAATTAAATCAAAGATTAGAAAGGCACTAGCTTCTTGAATATAGGATAGCAAATGCATATCATGTATCAATGGATGAAGCTATTGTCAATCAAGTAGTTGTGCCTTTGTATTATTCTATTTTTAAAATTCCTATTCTCTCTAGGGTCAAAATTACGGACCCATTCATGCTTGGAAGTAATAACCATTGGGCTATTTTTTGGTACTTTAATATACGCATTTGTAGTTCCATGGGTGAACTTATTTAAAAAAGTTTCTCTAAGTATCAAGCTTGGGTTAATTTATCTTTTCACAAAGGAAGTTTAGAATTAGTATTGAAAGAATGCAAATATACAAGAAAGTAGCATTTTTGGATTGCTGAGCTACTAAGAAAGACATCCAAAATTTGAGGATTCTTGTCATTATTCTCACTATAAATATGAAGTATGCATGCTTGCACATGCACACACTCCCACAAATACAAATGTTTGTTTCCTCTAATTTTAGCTTATGTGTTTCTACATGCAATATCTTAAAATTCATCAATAGAAAGTCTTGTTAGTAGATCAAGTCCAACCTAGCTATTTACTACAAGAAGGATGAAATGGGCCTTATTCACTCAACTTTCATATCATGAAGGTGTAGCACGTAATCCCTTTGAATGAAGAATTAGGCTAGATGTACTTGGCATCCTAGAGCTGATTGTCACATTAATATGGGATGTGAAGCTTGCCTATTTTTTACTCTTTCAAACAAAGAAATCAAAATGCTCTTTAATCCTAGTAGATGTTATTATTGGCCACGTGTATGGCCCCCCAAACTGCACCGAGTAGAGGGGCATTTCACTCCCCTTCCCTCCTAGCCACACTACCTCTCTCACTCCCCAAAAGGGCTAGCGGGATATTGAGAGAGGCTCCACAACCTTCTTTATCTACCATGAACATTGAAAGCACCCCGTGTGTTAACGCTACAGTAACAAGGGCTAGAAGTGTAGTCCAGAGCAACAAAGATGAGATCGTTGTGTGTGTAGAGTAGCGACAAAGCTCCGGTTGTAATTTCTTAAGCCTAAAAGATGGTATGATGAATCTAAAAGAATGAGGGTAGAAAAAATCCTCTCTAAAAAAGATCCAATCATACTTGCAAAATCAGGATATAGAGAGAAAAAGACTAAAACTAAACAGAGAAAGACTGGACTCCAAAAAGTGTAGGGAGTCAAGAGGTTCCCCCCAGTTTGTGGAGGGTTCAAAAGGTTCCCCCAATTTGTGTAGAGACCAAAGAGAATCCCCTAAAAAGAAGAGGAACTCTTGTCGAAGAGGTCCCCTACAAAAGAGGTCCATCCTAGAGGTACATACAAATTGTGTAGAGACCAACATGTATAAATCTCTCTCAATGGAATGAATCTTGGCACTCTTTGGGTTTTAGGGTTCAAGCTTACTATTGTGTTCTATGCCATGATCTCTATTACGTCCATGCTCCCTTACACTTCCATGTTCTATCATGCCCTTACCCTTGCACTCCCTACACCCTAGTACTCCTGACTCCCATCTCCTCCCCCTCCACCTTCCTCCTCCTCCCTTCTTCCTCCTCCCTGCTCCTCCTCCTCCTCCTCCAGGCCTCCCCCTTCCTCCTCCTCCCTTCCTTGACCCTTCTCCTCAAACCTTTACACCTTGAAGTTGCGAAGGCGGCTAGCTCTCCACTCCTCAAGCTTGAACTCTTCCTAAATCCTGCAACTCTCACTACGAGGTATTTGTCGGTTTTCGATGGAAATACCAATGGAAAATACACTTTTTTCTTTGCGGGCACAAAGTATCCGTAAATGTGTTAGTATTAGTATCGATAAACATTCATCGGTATCAATGTTGGTATATATCAACACTGGTAAAAACGCCGTATTAGATAAAATGGGACAAAAGTTGCACTTTGGAAATTTTGAAATTGGGTGGATTTCATTAACTTTGGGAAAGGTTTCACTAAATTTGGGAAAAGTTTCATTGATTGTGGGAATTTTGCCAATACTGAAATATACTATTAGTTGGAAATTCCAATGATTATGAAAAACTTCATTGGTTGCGAAACGTTTCATTGGGTATAACAACTGGAAGAAAGCATTTGTGGTAGAGTTTGAAAATCATGTATTTGGTGGTGTTAAGAAACACCGTTTGGAGACAACATGTATATTTTACTTGAGGTGTTATTAAACACCAATTGGTGGTGTTAACAAACACCATGGAAAGTGAACCACTAGAAACAAAGTAGTTGTTGGTGAAAGACAGCTTTTAAAATATTGTCATATTAATAATATGCAAATATGCATAAATAGGATAACAACGATTGAGAAATATCACATGAGAACAAATCTTTAAATGGAAGTTTGGGAGATCAAGAAGGAGAAAATGATCACCATTTTTCTATGCTTTGACACCAAGCAAGATCTCCTATGCTTTGATATATACATTCTGTGGAATCTTAATCTTCTTGGGTCTATTTATGGATTTTGATGTCCACGACCAGACCACCGGATCAATACACTCCCACACCTATGGATCCAACCTATTCTCTGCCCAATACTTGTTCCAGCAGTCAACATAGGCATGTGCATTACTGAGCCCCTTTCTCTTAAGTAATGGTGCCCAATACTGAATTAATAATTTCTTGAAGTTAGGAGATGCATCATCCATCTTGGCACTTGATATGGCAACCCCAAGCCATATGGGGTATATCGGGTCTAATGGCCTCACCAAGATGAAGTCACCTTCCTTAACATCCAACATTGGTCTAAACTCTTCCCTTGGCTTACCTTTTCGAGGCTTGCAATAGTGATCATTCCATTCCTCATAGCCTTGGAAGTCATTAATGCAAGCATCTATATCCTCCTCATCATCAGGCTGTGTTCTTGGCCAAAAATCTCTATGTACTCCTATCTCTGAGATGTTTTCCTGTTCAAGCTCACCGATCGTGGTTTTCCAGTAGTTTATCACTGGCCTAATGTAGGACTCATACGATGCATTCTTTCCACTTGCACATCTCTCCCAAAACTTAATGTAATCCTTTATCCCCGATATTCCTTGCAAGTGATCTCTCACAAATGCAGCCATTGGCAGTATCTCCGGGCAACCTATAGGCAACAATGGTCAACCCTCACTATCTTTCTTCCACATCTCAATTCCCCCTTTAATGGGCATCCAGTTTGGTGATTTTGGATGCACCTTGTACCGCATCATAGGTCTCTCACCTTGCATGAAAAATTGAAATTGTAATGGCTTTGCATGACCAACCAACATTTCTTGCCCATCACATATGTAGCCATCCACATAATACTTGAAGTTAGGAACCCATGTAAGAAGAAATGGTGCTGGAGAAGCTAATGTACATTTTCTGAATGTATCCATCAGATGAGCGAAAGTGAATGTTTGTTCTACTCACAAACTCTCAGAGAACCTACTAAACATTGCATCAATGTCCTCATGTCTGTGCCCTACCATCAAGAAGCCCAATTGAACTGTCTTGACAATGCCCCTTGCTACAAGAAGAGAAAGGTATGCAAACAAGTATCTATTTTTATTCTCAAACCCACAATTATCTAGTTGGAGTAGCAAGTTTTCTGGCAACTTTTGGTATGTTGGATCAACAGCAACACATCCATTTGAAGAGGGTGGATTTTCACGAGTAGCTAATGGCAATAAATTCCTACATGTGTCTGCATCCCTTGTAATGGAAGTTGTCATAGCATCTGTGGAAGACTTCGAGTCACTCTCTGGTATAATCTTTAGATTTGCATTTGTGATTGTGGCATCTACAATTTCAAACAAGCCAGGTCCCCTTGTGGAAATATGTGCACCTTTAGAACTGTGATGGGAGTCCAAAGCATTTCTTGAGCATAGAGCGTTCGGAAGGAGAGCACGGCTTCTTAGAATCCCATCAGTAGTAAGGTCTCCGAGGTCATGCATATCCATTCTCTCTAGGTTGCGCAAACAAATTGAGAGCGATCCAATTGTCAAGTTGGGATCAGATGGCCACAAACCATTGAGGGTGAAGTGTCCATAATGACCTTGTTGATGCCCATGGGTAATCATTCCAATGAGTGAAACCTGTAATTGCCATGCAGAATCGATGTCCTTGGACCTCACCCGAAGTCTTGGAATGGCCGTTTTTTTTTTTTGCAAGAACTTGTACTATGCATGGCGTAGGTACTCCGAGATAAATCCAAAAAAGTATGTATGCATCTTTCTCTCCTCCATCAATGAATTGTGCTCATCTTGGCTTTTTGTGGTTGCCAATTGAGCCTTGATCTGACTGCACAAGCTACATTTAGAGAATTCAATTGTCTTAGCAAGGGCTACATTTTTAAAGTCTGATTTCCAAATCCTGCCAGATGTGGATGTGGATTGGCTTTGATAACCACGTTGATTAAGCGAAGTGTTGACCTCACGCATGATGTCTATCTTCTTATACACTTTAGGTATCACTTGCTATGTCTCTCTAGAACCATCCTACATGGTTCTACTCTTGTGAGGCATATGCTCTGTGCTATTATCCACAAGGTGTTGAATGAGAGCCCTCCCCATACCTGTGTGCACCTTGCTCCTCCTCACAATCCCAAAATTCCATGCACATATCGTTGCACACCACTCTCAAATTGCTCAAAATGATGCCCTTGGAATTCCATGCATCTCGTACCATGCTCTACAACACACACCATTTACCCTGAAGTTGTAGCATATCCTCCCAACATAGTCATGATGCCAAGCCGCCAACAACACATCGTATACAAAGTTTGTACGAGACTCCAAGGAGCTACCCCAAACTACTCTCTCTCTCTCTCTCTCTCTCTCTCACACACACACACACACACACACACACGCGCGCGCGCGCACGCGCGCGTGCACGTGTGCTCATATATATTTAAATTTAAAAAGTTTTTTTACATGGAGAATACTACGTTCTTGCTTATTTATAGATAAACAACTCACTTCCTATGTAGAAAATTGCAATGATCACATAGGAAAACATAAATTCTTGCTAATTTCCTAGATAAAAGACCTCATTTCCTATTAAGTAAACCTATAATCCAATTCACATTTGGTAGATAGATAGGAGTAGATTGGCAGCAGTGCCATTCTAAACTGAAAGAATGGCACTAGTGAGATTGGATATAATATATATCAAAATTGAGATTGGCAGTGGTAATTGATATAATTTTCAATGTACCTCATTGTTATTTTGTCACTAGTCCAGTCCTTTGTTATAACATAACTACCAGACCTTGAGCTTCGGTAATGGGATGCATAGGAATTATTTTACCTTGATCTTTGGTAATTAGAATTAGCACTGTCTATGTTTATGTCAATGTCAAGTAGATTGGCAGCAGTGCCATGCTGATAGGGAAGATGGAACATTTATGCATAACATTTTTGAGACATTGGCACTCTCTATTAGGAGGCACTCTCTATTAGATAGGCACTGGTGGCATTCTCTATCAGAATGGCATAGGTGCCACTCTCATTCTATGTCTATGTCTATGTCAGTGTCAAGTAGATTGGCAGTAGTGCCATGCTAATAGAAAATTTATGCATAACATTTTTTAGACATTGGCACTCTCTATCAAGAGGCACTCTCTATCAAATAGGCACTGGTGGCATTCTCTATGAGAATGGCATAGGTGCCTATGTTTATGTCAGTGTTAAGTAGATTGGTAGCAGTGCCATGCTGATAGGGAAGATGGAAACAGATGTGGGACATTTATGCATACCAGTTCTGAGACATTGGCAGTATTCATCAGAATGAGCACTCTCTATCAGGATGGAACTCTCTATCAGAATGGCACTGGTGCCATTCTCTATTAGAGTGGCACTCGTGCCACTCTCATTCTATGTCTATGTCAATGTTAAGTAGATTAGCAGCAGTGCCATGCTGTTGGAGAAGACATTGGCACAGTGCCACTACCCATAAACTCTCATGGATTAGAATGGTACTCTCTATCAGAATGGCATAGGTGCCAATCTCATTTGTGTCAATTACCATAAGAATCAAATTAGTGCCCACTGAAATTAGATTGTAGAGAATTCTCCATGTGAGTTTCTACAGAATGGCACTTGTGCCAATCTCATGCAATTCATGTGGAGAATGGCACTAGTCCCAATCTCCACAATCTCAATTACTTTTCCACTCACATTCTATGTCTATTCCATGCTGATAGGGAAGATGGAAATAGATGTGGGACATTTCATTTTTGAAACATTGGAATTCTCTATTAGAATTAGCACTCTCTATCAGGATGACACTCTCTATAAGAATGGCACTCATGCCATTCTCTATCAGAGTGGCACTGGTGCCACTCTCATTCTATGTCTATGTCAGTGTCAAGTAGATTGGCAATAGTGCCATGCTGTTGGGGAAGACACCCTAATAGATGAGAGTTTGTGGAGAATGGCACTGGTGCCAATCTCCGCAATCTCAATTAGTTTGCCGCTCTCATTCTATGTCTATGTTAGTGTCAAGTAGATTGGCAGTAGTGCCATGCTAACAGGGAAGATGGAAACAGATGTGGGAACATTTAGGCATTAAATTTTTGAGACATTGGCACTCTCTACTAGGATGGCACTCTCTATCAAAATGGCACTAGTGCCATTCTCTATTAGAATGACATTGAGCTTTGGTAATGGGATGCATAGGAATTATTCTACCTTGGACCGTGGGAGCCATCCTAATCCATGAGAGTTTGTGGAGAATGGCACTGGTGCCAATCTCCACAATCTCAATTAGTTTGCCACTCTCATTCTATGTCTATCTCAGTGTCAAGTAGATTTGCAGCAGTGCCATGCTGATTAGGGAAGATGGAAACAGATGTAGGACATTTATGCATAACATTTTTGAGACATTGGCACTCTCTATCAAAATTAGCACTCTCTATTAGGATGGCACTCTCTATCAGAATGGAACTAGTGCCATTCTCTATGAAAGTGGTGTTGAGATATTGAGCTCCACTCGTGATATGCCAGGGTGACCATTGTGCATTTATGTCATCGACTTGTTAGCTGCAAATGTGGTTGGTACACCGCCCATGAATAATAGCTGGATGATAGCTATCTTTATGTACTCTAGTTAGTGGCTCAGTTAGTATGCCACCTAGGTTAGCTGTGTTTGGTTTGAGACCCACATATAGGGTTCATCTATTCCTTTTGTACTAAGAGAGAGAGTTTTTTTGGCTTTCACAACCAAGAAGAGAAAACTGTTTTCAGCCTCCACCTTTGTGTGTATTCCCCCATTGTATATGTGAGAAAGTTGCAAGTGAGACTCCTTACCTCTCTCCCACTCTCTTCACATGGTATCAGAGCTCGGTTCGTGTAAGGAGCTCAAGGAAGCAAACCAAGTTCACAGTGTCTTGGTAAGAGGATCAGTGTTGCTTTCCTTTTTCCAGTTTGGGAGCAAATCTCTACAGGTAGCACAACCAGAAAGTGCAAGAGTGCACTGTCTCAGATTGGGATGCCCTTCATGGTGTGGCGAGAGGGTAGTATATGCTGCAGGCAAAGACGAAGCCCTTGGTAACATTATTCTATTAATTCGAGTCCATTTTGGGGCCCGTTTTGGTGGCGGAAGTTTTCCGCAGGCACTCAAAAAGGTGCCCTATTTTTGCTGTGCGACCACCGTTCGTGGCCCGTTTTGGTGGCAGAAGTTTCCGCAGGCACTCAGAAAAGTGCCTTGTTTTGGCTGTGTGACCATTGTTCTGCAGATCGGTGAAAAGTTGCTACAGAAATTGCTCGTATGCCTATGTGTAGAGATATTGGGAGTGACAGAATCATTCTTATTGCCTGTTGATGCAAAATCGTCACTAGGAAGTGACTATGTGGTTAAATACCACTTTTGTCAATTTTGCAGATTTGCCCTTGTGAGACAGAAGTTGTGTTTTTTGCAGTGACAGAATATTTTTGCAATGTTCTGTAATGGCATTTGATGCTCTTTCACAGATAGTCACTAAAAAGCTTGACAAGAACAACTTCCAAGCATGGAAGTTTAGAATGACGAATTTCCTTAAGGGAAAAGGCTATTGGGAGTTCATTACTAGAGTTGAACAAGAACCAGTTATTCCTAATGTTCCCAATCAATAGGAGTTGCAGGCATTTAAAGGATGGCATGAGAGAGCCAGAAAAGTTATGTACTAGCTGTCTATCAGTATTTCAGATTCTATCATTGTGCATATTCAGGATGCAAGCACGCCAAAGGAGGTGTGGGATACTTTGACAAAAAGTACAGCACAAATACGCAAGCCAGGAAAATGCAGCTCAAGCAGGAGTTGCATAATGTGCAGAGAGACAATATGAGCATCAATGACTACCACATGAAGGTGAAGAAGATTGCAGATGCACTTGCTTCCATTGGGTCGCTAGTGGAAGATGTTGATTTAGTTTGTGTGACCTTGAAGAAAGGATTATGCACAGTTTCGGACATCCATTGCCATCCGTGAAAAATTTCCTGATTTTGAGGAGTTGATTGCTCTTCTAATTTCTGAAGAGTAGAGAAATGGTGGTGCATCTTCTTCAAGAGGAACTTCAAAAGAAACTGTCTTCTACTCAAATGATGGAAGAGGTAGAGGCAGAGGTAGAGCAGGCCGATCTGCAGGCTATGGCAGAAATCAAAATATGCAGCAAATTCAAGAAAACCAGTCCTATGAAGGAGGACATGGTAACCTTAGAGGCAGGGGGAGCCAAAGAGGTTGTGGTGGATGGCAGAGAGGTCAAAATGCAAATAGCAATGTTGAATGCTACTACTATGGTAAAATGGGTCATATGGCTAAAGATTGCTATAAAAAGCAGAATGACATTTTGAATGGAAAATTGCAGTAAGGCAATTATGCATCCTCTAGTAGACAGGGTGATGATAGAAATGAGCATTTGTTTATGGTGCACCACATGACCAATTCTGTGACAAGTGGAGAAGAAAGCAATGATGTGTGGTATGTTGACTCAGGTGTGTCAGACCACATGACAGGTCATGCAGAATGGATGCAGGATGCAAGGAAAATGGAAAAACCAGGATTTGTCGAGACTGGTGATGATACTGCACATCCTATTATGCAGAGTGTTAAAATTCCTTTTTTTATGCAGGATGGGAAAAAGAAATACCTGTCTGATGTATTTCATGTCTCGAACATCACCAAGAACATGGTTTTTGTTGGTCATATGGTTGAGTAGGTCTTGCAGGTCAGATTTAATCCTCATGGATTCTTTGTTGAGGATATGAAAAATAAAGGTCGCTTGATAGCAAAAGGGAAGAAGAAGGGCAGGATGTTTATGTTGGATGCGGACATGCCTGAATTGAGTGCAGCAATGTTTGCACATGGGATCGGTGTAGTTGCAGATATTGATACCTGGCATAAATGCATTGGTCATGTTAATGTACATCAACTTAAATTAATGCAGGCCCAAAATATTGTTGCAGGATTGCCTAAGTTCAAGGTTGCAGAAATGCATAAGGTATGTGAAGCCTGTCAATTTGGAAAACAAGCAAGGAAACCATTTCTTAGACATGTTTAATAGAGTAAGAGGCCATTGGAATTAATCCACTCTGATGTGTGGACTACTAAAGCTGCATCTATTAAAGGATGTCATGGTTTTGTCACTTTTATTGATGACTACAGTAGAAAAGTTTGGGTGTATTTTATGAAAAAGAAAAGTCAAGTGCTTGGGCATTTCAAAGATTTTAAAGCTATGGTTGGAAAAGAAATAGGCTTGCAAATAAAATGCCTAGGGTTAGATGGAGGGGGAGAGTACCTCTCAAATGAGTTTGCAAGGTTCCTACAGGAGCATGGCATAAAACAACAATATTCATGCAATCATACCCCACAGCAAAATGGACTTGCAGAAAGGAAAAACAGGCATATTGGAGAGGTATCTCATGCCATGCTCAATGAAAAAGACCTGCTAGATTTTGATTGGGCTAAAACAGTTGCTACAGCAGTCTACTTAATGAACAAGACTCCCACTGCAGCAATACATGGCATGACGCCAGAGGAGAGGTATACTGGTAGGAAACTAGATATTTCTCATTTGAAAGTTTTTGGTTGCATTGCCTATGTTCATGTGCCAGATGAGTTGAGATCCAAGTTAAAACATGAGATTACAAGTAGGAGTAGACTTATACCGTGCGAGCAGCCACCTCAGCCCACGACTGTCACTCCCATAGGCACAAACACAAAAAGAAAAAACAAAAAACAAACATAAGCATAGGAAAAGAGGAAGAAGAGGGAAAGGAAAAGAGATTATAAGAGGGGAAAGAGAGAAGAGGAGGGAAAGGAAAGAGGGGAAGAAGAGGGTAAGAAGAGGGAAAGAGAGAAAAAGAGACATATGCTTATGCTTATGCATGAGCATAAGAACATGAGCATGAAAGAGGGAAAAGAGGGTGGAAAAGAGGAGAAGAGAGAAGAAGAGGGAACAGAAAGAGAGATTGGAAAGGGGGAAAGAGGGAAAGAAAGAGAGAAGAAGAGAGAAAGTAAAGAGGGAAAAAGAGACATATGCTCATGCATGAGCATATGTCTCCTTCTCTTATGCTCATGCATAATCATAAGCATGAGCATATGTCTCCTTCTCTTATGCTTATGCATAAGCATAAACATAAGCATAAGAGAAGGAGACATATGCTCATGCTTGTGCATATGCATGAGCATAAGAGAATGAGCATGAAAGAGGGAAAAGAGGGGGGAAAAGAGAGGAAGAGAGAAGAAGAGGGACAGTAAAGAGGGAAAAAGAGACATATGCTCATGCTTATGCATGAGCATATGTCTTCTTCTCTTATGCTCATGCATAAGCATAAGCATTAGCATATGTCTCCTTCTCTTCTGCTTATGCTTATGCTTATGCATAAGGGGAGAGAAGAAGAGGGAATGGAAAGAGAGATTGGAAAGGGGGAAAGATGGAAAGAAAGAGAGAAGAAGAGGGAAAGTAAAGAGGGATGCATGAGCATATGTCTACTTCTCTCATGCTCATGCATAAGCATAAGCATGAGCATATGTTTCCTTCTCTTATGCTTATGCTTATGCATATGCATAAGACTCCTCTTATGCATAAGCATAAGCATAAGCATAAGAGAATGAGACATATGCTCATGCTTATGCTTATGCTTATGCATGAGCATAAGAACATGAGCATGAAAGAGGGAAAAGAGGGTGGAAAAGAGGAGAAGAGAGAAGAAGAGGGAACGGAAAGAGAGATTGGAAAGGGGGAAAGAGGGAAAGAAAGAGAGAAGAAGAGGGAAAGTAAAGAGGGAAAAAGAGACATATGCTCATGCATGAGCATATGTCTCCTTCTCTTATGCTCATGCATAAGCATAAGCATGAGCATATGTCTCCTTCTCTTATGCTTATGCTTATGCATAAGCAAAAGCATAAGCATTATGCTCATGCTTATGCGTATGCATGAGCATAAGAGAATGAGCATGAAAGAGGGAAAAGAGGGGGAAAAAGAGAGGAAGAGAGAAGAAGAGGGAAAGTAAAGAGGGAAAAAGAGACATATGTCTCCTTCTCTTATGCTCATGCATAAGCATAAGCATGAGCATATGTCTCCTTCTCTTATGCTTTTGCTTATGCTTATGCATAAGAGGAGTCTTATGCATAAGCATAAGCATATGCTCATGCTTATGCTTATGCATGAGCATAAGAGCAACAGCATGAAAGAGGGAAAAGAGGGGGGGAAAGAGGAGAAGAGAGAAGAAGAGGGAAAGGAAAGAGAGATTGGAAAAGGGGAAAGAGGGAAAGAAAGAGAGAAGAAGAGGGAAAGGAAAGAGGGAAAAACAGACATATGCTCATGCTTATGCATGAGCATATGTCTCCTTCTCTTATGCTCATGCATAAGCATAAGCATGAGCATATGTCTCCTTCTCTTATGCTTATGCTTATGCTTGTGCATAAGAGGAAGCTTATGCATAAGCATAAGCATATGGTCATGCTTATGCATGAGCATAAGAGCATGAGCATGAAAGAGGGAAAAGAGGAGGGGAAAGAGGAGAAGAGAGAAGAAGAGGGAAAGGAAAGAGAGATTAGAAAAGGGGAAAGAGGGAAAGAAAGAGAGAAGAAGAGAAAAAGGAAACTTTAAGAGGGAAAAAGAGACACTTCTTTTATGCTCATGCTTATGCTTATACTTATGCATGAGCATAAGAGCATGAGCATGAAAGAGGGAAAAGAGGGTGGGGAAGAGGAGAAGAAGAGGGAAACGAAAGAGGAAAAAAGAGGGGAAAGAGATTGAAAGATTGAAGGAGAAGGAGAAGGAGAGGAGGGAAAGAAGAGAGAAGAGGGAAAGAAGAGGGAAAACGAAAGAGGAAAAAAGAGGGGAAAGAGATTGAAAGATTGAAGGAGAAGGAGAAGGAGAGGAGGGAAAGAAGAGAGAAGAGGAAAAGAAGAGGGAAGAGAGGGGAAGAGAGGGTTCCTACACCCATCACTGCAGCTAGCGCTAGCTGCAGGCCAATGCAAATTAAGAAAATAACAAATGGAAAAAAGAGGAAGCACTTACCAGGAATAGTACGTCCCGCTTGGTGTTTTGTGGACTGGCCCTACAAAAGAGAGGAGTCTTCTTTCTTTCTTGAAATCTTGTTTTTTGTCTCAATCCTTTGAAATCAAGCATGAAAACTAGTAATCAAGCATGAAAACTAGTAAGCAGCTTTAGCAATACAAGGAGAAGCACTCACAAAACGAAATCTCACAAAAAACCTACCTACATTGTACAAAGAGACTCACCTCTTCAAAAACTTCCTTTCAAGAAACCAAAGAGGGAGAAGGGTGGGGGGGGAGCACAAGAGCTAGGAGAGGGGTGAGTAGTGGTGAGGAGTGGAGAATAGAGTGGGAGGTCATCGAAAATAGGTGGGAGGAGAGATTGCTTTGCTTACAATGCAGATTAGAGAGTGCTAAAGAAAGCGCCGTGCATTGTGACAGGTTTCGGTTTTAACCCACAGCGTCGCTATATGGCGACGCTTTTCTGTCGCTATATAGCGACACTAAACAGTCGCTATATAGCGACCTTTAATACTAAACCCTAAACCCTAAACCTAAACCCTAAAAGTTGCTATATAGCGATACTTAACCCTAAAAGTTGCTATATAGCGACCTTTAACCCTAAGTGTCGCTATATAGCGACACTTATACCTTAAAAGTGTCAATTCAAGGCACTTGATCTAAGAAGAGAGGGAAGGAGCTCATGGGTGGCTATTTTTTGGATCTTAATGGATTTCCTTGCATTTTGTGTCGTGACTTTAGAGGTGTACAGATGGAAGGGACGAGTGAAAGCTTGTCAAATGATGCGCCAATGCTCGGGAGTGCAGAGTGGCTTACGGAGAGGTTGTATTGTCATTGCACTCATTACAAGCGAGAAGTATGACATCAATGCCATATTGTCATGCACCACTTGAGGATGTATGGGGAGGAGTCCAAACCAATACCCACCGTTGGTGGTGCACATGGTGATGGATCATCGAAAAGTCATTGCTATTTGAGTTCATGATTAATATTGCATGCGTACATGACACGAAATCTTGAGACAGGATGAGGAGGGTGGTGTGCATATACCTTCACACTACCAATGTGGATATGAAGATAGAGATCATGTGGATATGGAGATGCCACTACCAATGCCGGATCCAATTGATCCAGATGGATTTAGAGAAGAAGATGAAGATCACAATATGAGCCAAGAGGAAGATGTGCATAATGACATCATATGGGAGGAAGATGGAGATCACGATATTGAGGAAGAAGGTGAGGATCATCAAGAATCACGCCACATCATTGAAGAAGATAATCAAGTCTATGGTGAACGTACGATGATGATATAGGAGATCAACTCAGTATAGAGTTGGAGATAGTCTTGTTTGGCACACTAGACTTGGCTCAGGATGAAGCGAAGTCTCAAACATAGACATGAATATATGAGCTTCAAACTTGATGTACATGCTCTTGTACTTTTATTCTTTCAAAGGATCAAACATGTACATGCTCTCGTATTTTTATTCTCTATGAGATCAAACATGTATGAAAATTTAAAAAAATTTGTCATTGGAAAAAACTAACTTTTAAGGCCTATATGAGTAAAAACCATCTCTGGAAAACATCGCTATAAAATAGTACCTCAGTGTCGCTATATAGCAACACTTAAAAGTCGCTATATAGTGACTTTTAAAATCGTTGCTATATAGTAACGCTTGCTTAACGTCGCTATATAGCGACGCTTTACTGGATGTGCTTTTCATACCGATGATTAGCACCCCGTGTGTGCTAAACATCAGTATCTAAACGTCGCAATAGGATCCGTGTGTAGTAGTCAAATTAGATTAGCCCATGGTTGATGTGAATGCAGGTCATTCTTATGTGGATGGTGAATCCAGTGGCTCAGAACAGAGCCTTGATGATGAGTTGGGTATTCCTTCTGTTGTTACACCTAGAGTAAGGAAGACAAGGGATGTTTTGAGAGCACCTAGTAGTGAGCCTATTTTGCGCAGGTCTACCAGAGTTAAGTATCCTATGGATAGGCTTAAATATGATGGATTTACAGCCATTCAGTATGCCTATATGGTCAAAGTGATACAAGAACCAGAACCTACTTCTTTTGAGCAAGCCATGGGAAAAGAAAAATGGGAGAAAGCCATGGATGAAGAAATGGATGCCTTGGAAGCAAATGCTACATGGGAATTGGTGCCTTTGCCTAAAGACAAGAATGCAATTGGCTGCAAGTGGGTTTATTAGGTGAAGCACAATGCAGATGGTTCTGTGAGCAGATACAAGGCAAGATTAGTTGTCAAGGGGTATGCATAGACGTATGGCATTGATTATGAAGAAACATTCAGTCCAGTTGCAAGGATGGCAACTATAAGAGCAGTCATTGCTATGGCTGCATCGAAGGGATGGTCTTAACATCAAATGGATGTAAAGAATGCCTTCTTGCATGGTGATTTGCAAGAAGAGGTTTATATGGAGCAGCCACTAGGTTATGTGCATGCTGCTCATCTTGAGTTTGTTTGTAGGTTGAAGAAAGCCTTTTATGGCTTGAAGCAAGCACCCAGAGCATGGTCTGACAAGATAGGACAGTATCTTGTCACTGTTGGTTTTTAGATATCCATGGCAGATTTCTCACTTTATGTGAGAAAAACAGAGAAAGGCATTATCTCGGCATTATGCTGCTTGTCATTTATGTTGATGATTTGATCATCACAGGTGATAGTGATGAAGATATCCTTCATATGAAAATGCTATTGAAGCAAAAGTTTGAGATGAAGGATTTGGGAGAGCTGGGTTACTTCTTGGGCATTGAGGTGATTAGATCCACAAGTGGGATATGGCTTTTGCAGAGGCAGTATGGATTGGACATGTTGTCCAAATATGGGATGATAGGCTGTAAGTCAATTTGAGTTCCTTTGGAGCAGAATGTGAAGTTGAGTTCAGATGCAGGTGAGCTTCTGGAAGACCCTACTATGTACAACCGCATAGTAGGAAGTTTGATTTATATGACTATTACCAGGCCAGATTTGAGCTATGCTGTTGGGTTGGTAAGTCAGTTTATGCAAGCTCCAAGCAAATTGCATTTGGATGCAAGCCCTGCTCTTATGGTTGCCATCCTTGCAACTGGACTGAATGTTTCTTCATAATCAATGCATATGTCTGTCCATACCCCTTGATAACTAATCTTGCCTTATATCTGTTCACAGAACCATCTGCATTGTGCTTCACCTTATAAACCCACTTGGAGCCAATCACGTTCTTGTCTTTAGGCAAAGGCACCAATTCCCATGTAGCATTTGTTTCCAAGGCATTCATTTCTTCATCCATGGCTTTCTCCCATTTTTCTTTTCCCATGGCTTGCTCAAAAGAAGTGGGTTCTAGTTCATGTATCACTTTGACCATATAGGCATAGTGAATGGCTATAAATCCATCATATTTCAGCCTATCCACAGGATACCTAGCTCTGGTACACCTGTGCAAAATAGGCTCACTACCAAGTGCTCTCAAAACATCCCTTGTCTTCCTTACTCTAGGTGTAACAACAAAAGGAATACCTAACTCATCATCAAGGCTCTGTTTTGGGCCACTAGATTCACCATCCACATATGAATGACTTGCATTCACATCAACCATGGGCTGATCTACTTTCTCTCACTACTACACGGATGCTATTATGACATTTACGTATCGACGTTTAGCGCACGTGGGGTGCTAATCATTGGTATGAAAAGCGCATCCCATAAAGCGTCGCTATATAGCGACATTAGGCAAACGTCGCTATATAGCGACTATTATAAAAGTTGCTATATAGTGACTTTTAAGTGTCACTATATAGCAACACTAATATACTATTTTATAGCGATGTTTTCCAGAGAGGTTTTTTACTCATATAGGCCTTAAAAGTTAGTTTTTTCCAATGACAAATTTTTTTAAATTTTCATACATGTTTGATCTCATAGAGAATAAAAATATGAGAGCATGTACATCAAGCCTTTGAAGCTCATATATTCATGTCCAAGTTTGAGATGAAAAAAAAAAATTAAGAGCATTTACATCAACTATTTCATCTTGAGCCAAGTCTAAGGTGCCAAACAAGTCTATCTCCAAATCTATACCGAGTTGAGCTCCTATATCATCATCGTACTCTAGCATCGTACGTTCACCTAAAAGTACTCAATCATCTTCTTCAATAAAGTGTGGTGATTCTTGATGATAGTTGTCTTCTTCCTCAATATCGTGATATTCATCTTCCTCATGTGTGATGTCATTATGCGCATCTTCCTCTTGGCTCATATTGTGATCTTCATCTTCTTCGCTAGATTCATCGGGATCAATTGAATCCAGCATTGGTAGTGGCATCTCCATATCCACATCTCTATCTTCGAAAATTTGCTTACTTTGTGGTGCAACTTGGATCACGTACCACCATCTTGGATCAGAACGTCCGGATGAAAAACCACCTATATTGAAGATGGGTGCCAAATGTCGTCAATTATATATATGAAATTATGCTCAAGTACATGTATCAATGGATCTTTAAAAATGAAAGCTTCCATTAATTAAATCATTAGTATGCACCTGCTCACAATGCTCAGGAAGAACAAAAGTATCACTTTCATCGGTCCAATGTTTGGTGGAGTCTATTGTAAAGAAACTACTACTATCTTTTCTCACTACCGCATGGGGACCGTTGTAAATAGTTCTAAACCATTTTACATCAAGAATGAAAATACTAAATCGTCTGAAATCAACTTCATAGATTTCGCGTATGGTTCCACAATAATCCAACTATGAGGAGAGAAGATTGGTATCCGAAGCACTTGCTCGGCTATCTTGTGTGAAGTTAGCCATGACTCCACAATCATATGTGACTCTCTTTGAATCGATGCGTTCCACATGAAAATGTCGTCCATATGACCATAATGCACTGTACTTTTTGTATTGTAAAAGAGCATCATTAAAACAATGAAGATGCATCTATTTTATAGCGTATATTGCCACAAATAATTACTTAATTACGTCAAGACGTAAGAAACTTATATGCACCATATATCCAGATATATCCAGATGATAACTCTCACTCGTGCTCATTTATTGTCTCTCCATTGCGTTTGACTTTCCATAGAGCCAGTTGTTGCCAATCAAGTGACATGTGAGTGGGGAGAAGAGCCAGATCCCATGGATATGGTTGCGATCGCCTGTACATTACTCTGAATCTCGTCCTTGCATTTATTCTTTCTGCTTTGGCCACTTCATATCTCTCAATCCACTTCTGCATCTCAGGGTTATTGAGGATACAAAACTTATTGAATTTCTCCATTTGCTCTTCGCTCATCTTTATTTCAATCCCTTTTCCTTGGGGAACCTCGCCAACGATGCGATCATCATCCTTGTTATGCCAAGCTTGCGACATATCAGGATCCGTGGATGCAAGAAACTCTATGATATATACTAATGACTCTTGCACAAGCCATCCCTCTGCCATGCTTGCTTCTGGTCTTGCTCTTTGTCTTACAAATCCCTTCAAAGTTTGCATAAACCGCTGGAGAAAAAACATCCATCGACTACGAATGGTACATGCAATAGCCACCTCATCAACTATGTGCACAAGCAAGTGGAATTGAGTTGTCATAATGCTCAAGGGAAAGTGCTTCTCAAGCAAGCATACGGCTTCAATGAATTCCACCCTAGCCTTCTCGATGCTCGATATGGAGATCTCTTTTTGAGATATCCACCTATTTCACATGTCCATGTAAGATATTTTCATAATCAGTCTACAGATTAATCAGCTTAAATTGAAGAAAATGCAATCAATGCGATTTGATAGCAAGCATACCTCATAATACCACAGATCTTGAATATAGCATTTCTAACATCTTCTTGTAAGCACCCTTTTATTGTAATTGGGAGGATGAACTATCAAAGCAACAAAGAAGTCATGTCAACAATATAACATAATCATAATTATGCTAACGCATCATGATTATCGGTACACTAATTCTACTTAGAATACCTTTAAGACCTTGTGCCAATCATGGGACTTGAGTCCACTAAGCTTATTGTCCTTTGAAAACGCTCCTTTCAAGCAACGCATGTACCCTGTCGGTGTTTGAAAAGAGGTAATGTCCACCTTGACTGCTGCCTCCTCCCTCATAGAGAGGATCCACATTGCTTTCAGGAGGACAACTTTTCCCGAAGCATGCACTTGGGGCCACAAACAAGACATCCTATTCATAGCATGCAAGTCTTCTCACACTCCTCTCGAGTCTTTGGAACCAACCAAGTGTGCCCAAATAGTAGCCCCCACATTCTTGAAAATATGCATGCATGGGATCCAAGAGATGATTGATTTGTAACTGACCCCAATAAGGAAGCTTGTGAAAGCCCCTCTCCTAGCTCTTGTGCTCCCTCTCTACCCTTCTCTCTCTTTGGTTTCTTGAAAGGAAGTTTTTCAAGAGGTGAGTCTCTTTCAACAATGTAGGCAGGTTTTTTGTTAGATTTCATTTTGTGAGTGCTTCTCCTTGTATTGCTAAGCTTGTAAACTAGTTTTCATGCTTGATTTCAAAGGATTGAAACAAAAAACGAGATTTCAAGAAAGAAAGAAGACTCACCTCTTCTAGTCTTTTTTGTATTTCTCTTCCTTCTCTTTCTCCTTGTCTTATCAATCTCCTCCTTTGAAGAAGTTCCTTTAATAATCTCCTCCTTCCTCTAACATCTTATTTGAAAAATGGTATGTTTCCTCTCTTTTGTAGGGCCAGTCCACAACATCGAGCAGGACATACTATTCCAGGTAAGTGCTTCCTCTTTTTTCCATTTGTTATTTTTGTTATTTGCATTGGCCTACAGCTAGCGCCTTAAGTGCTAGCTATAGTGATGGGCGTAGGAACCCTCTCTTCCCCTCTCTTTCCTCTTCTTTCCCTCTTCTCTCCTCTTCTTTCCCTCCTTTCCTTCTTCTCTCCTTCAATCTTTCAATCTCTTTCCCCCTCTTTTTCCCTCTTTCCTTTCCCTCTTCTTCTCTCTTTCCCTCTTTTTCCCTCTTTCGTTTCCCTCTTCTTCTCTCTTTCCCCCTTCTCTTATGCTCATGCATAAGCATAAGCATGAGCATATGTCTCCTTCTCTTATGCTTATGCTTATGCATAAGACTCCGGAGTAGTCTTATGCATAAGACTCCGGAGTCTTATGCATAAGCATAAGCATAAGAGAACCGGAGTCTTATGCATAAGACTCCGTGCATAAGACTCCGGAGTAGTCTTATGCATAAGACTCCGGAGTCTTATGCATAAGCATAAGCATAAGAGAACCGGAGTCTTATGCATAAGACTCCGTGCATAAGACTCCGGAGTCTTATGCATAAGCATAAGCATAAGAGAAGGAGACATATGCTCATGCTTATGCTTATGCATGAGCATAAGAGAAGTAGACATATGCTCATGCATAAGAGAAGTAGACATATGCTCATGCATAAGCATGAGCATATGTCTCTTTTTCCCTCTTTACTTTTCCTCTTCTTCTCTCTTTCTTTCCCTCTTTCCCCTTTTCCAATCTCTCTTTCCTTTCCCTCTTCTTCTTTCTTCTCCTCTTTTCCCCCCTCTTTTCCCTCTTTCATGCTCATGTACTTATGCTCATGCATAAGCATAAGCATGAGCATATGTCTCCTTCTCTTATGTTGATGCTTATGCTTATGCATAAAACTCCTCTTATGCATAAGCATAAGCATGAGCATAAGAGAAGGAGACATATGCTCATGCTTATGCTTAAGCATGAGAATAAGAGAAGTAGACATAATAAGCATGAGCATATGTCTCTTTTTCCCTCTTTACTTTCCCTCTTCTTATCACTTTCTTTCCCTCTTTCCCCTTTTCCAATCTCTCTTTCCTTTCCCTCTTCTTCTCTCTTTTCCCCTTCTCTTATGCTCATGCATATGCATAAGCATGAGCATATGTCTCCTTCTCTTATGCTTATGCTTATGCATAAGACTCCTCTTATGCATAAGCATAAGCATGAGCATAAGAGAAGAAGACATATGCTCATGCTTATGCATAAGCATAAGAGAAGGTGACATATGCTCATGCTTATGCTTATGCATGAGCATAAGAGAAGTAGACATATGCTCATGCATAAGCATGAGCATGTCTCCTTCTCTTTACTTTCCCTCTTCTTCTCTCTTTCTTTCCCTCTTTTTCCCTTTTTCCAATCTCTCTTTCCTTTCCCTCTTCTTCTCTCTTCTCCTCTTTTCCCCCCTCTTTTTCCTCTTTCATGCTCATGTTCTTATGCTCATGCATAAGCATAAGCATGAGCATATGTCTCCGTCTCTTATGCTTATGCTTATGCATAAGACTCCGAAGTCTTATGCATAAGGATAAGCATAAGAGCCGGAGTCTTATGCATAAGCATAAGCATAAGAGACGGAGACATATGCTCATGCTTATGCTTATGCATGAGCATAAGAGAAGTAGACATATGCTCATGCTTAAGCATGAGCATATGTCTCTTTTTCCCTCTTTACTTTCCCTCTTCTTCTCTCTTTCTTTCCCTCTTTCCCCTTTTCCAATCTCTCTTTCCTTTCCCTCTTCTTCTCTCTTCTCCTCTTTTCCCCTCTTTTTGCTCTTTCATGCTCATGTTCTTTTGCTCATGCATAAACATAAGCATGAGCATATGTCTCTGTCTCTTATGCATAAGCATAAGCATGAGCATAAGAGAAGAAGACATATGCTCATGCTTATGCTTATGCATGAGCATAAGAGAAGTAGACATATGCTCATGCATAAGCATGAGCATATGTCTCTTTTTCCCTCTTCTTCTCTCTTTCTTTCCCTCTTTCCCCTTTTCCAATCTCTCTTTCCTTTCCCTCTTCTTCTCTCTTCTCCTCTTTTCCCCTCTTTTCCCTCTTTCATGCTCATGTTCTTATGCTTATGTCTCCGTCTCTTATGCTTATGCATAAGACTCCTCTTATGCATAAGCATAAGCATGAGCATAAGAGAAGAAGACATATGCTCATGCTTATGCTTATGCATGAGCATAAGAGAAGTAGACATATACTCATGCATAAGCATGAGCATATGTCTCTTTTTCCCTATTTTCCCTTTTCCTCCCTCTTCCCCATCTTCTTCTCTCTTTCCCCTCTTCTTTCCCTCCTTTCCTTCTCCTTCTCCTTCTCCTTCCCGCTTTCAATCTCTTTCCCCCTCCTCTTCTCTCTTTCCCTCCTCTTCTCTCTTTCTTTCCCTCTTTCCCCTTTTCCAATCTCTCTTTTCTTTCCCTCTTCTTCTCTCTTCTCCTCTTTTCCCTCCTCTTTTCCTCTTCTTCCTCTTTTCTTCTTCCTCTTCTTTCCCTCTTCTTCCTCTTCTTTCCCTCTTTCCTTTCCCTCTTCTTCCTCTTCTCCTCCACTTTCTCTTTTCCCTCTTCTCTCCTCTTCTTTCCCTCTTCTTTCCCTCTTCTTCTCTCTTCTTTCCTTCTTTCCTTTCCCTCTTCTTCTCTCTTTCCCCTCTTCCAATCTCTTTTCCTTTCCCTCTTTTTCCTCTTTTCCTTTGCCTATGCCTATGCCTATGCCTATGCTTATGTTTGTTTTTTATTTTTTGTTTTCGTGTTTGTGTCTATGTTAGACATGGGATCATGTCGCACATCCGACGAGTACGGAAAGCCTCACAGGAGGAGACATCACGATCTATATGCTCCAGAGGACTTTGATTCCTCTCATGCAACACCTGAGGGGACTACCTTTGGTCCGACTCCTCTCAGACCTAGCACTACGACTACCCCTGGTCTGACTCCTCTCAGACGTAGCACTGCGACTACCCCTCGAGGAACTCCTTTGCTAGCCATGCATGTCTTTGTCAAGAGTCCCAACGAGTTTGAAGTGCAGATGAGCGATGAGGAGGTAGCGAGATTCTTCTCTCTGCTATCTCAGAGGACCTCAGCAATTCCCTCCCCTACACCGACGGCTGGACGTACTGCCCAGCCATCCCCTCGTACCCCTTCGCCCGAGGGGTCATCACTTGTGCATGCCTCTCATAAGGGAAGAAAGAGTAGGAGGGGCAACTTATGTTGTACTGACTCGAGAGATGTAGACGAGTCAGCACACTCACATCCCTACAAGTCTCCACTTGGTCCGTAGACATAGTATCAGTCAGGTCCCTTGCCCTCTCCTACATTCACTGCTACTCCTCGCTCTGGAAGCACTCGCACAGCTTCCACTCCTTCTGACTCTACTACCATCAGTCCTCCTAACCCACCAAATTGGGAGTTTAATGAGAATTATATGCGAGAGCGCATGGGTTTGGTCTTGAAGCATCGTAGATCAACCTTGCGTACTTCCATCACAAAGGGGTTGGCTAAACCCAGCTGGGTAGGCAAAGCTGATTGAAAGTTCTTCAATCTGAAGCAGAATAGGGACCATCTTGAAATGTTTGAGGGTCAAAGGAGGGCTGCGAAGAGACGGCTAGACATCGTAGGTACTTCGCACTTTGGTGCAGGCGGACGGTTGGCATTCGAGGCAACCGTGGTAAGTCTACTTCTTCTCATTTAATGTATTGTTCTATTTGTTTTACTACATATTACATGCACTTTAGCTAACTCTAACTCTCATAAATTGGATCCATAGCAAGTTGCGATGGGTCATCTTCCTACAGATGCAGACGCGCGACATGCATTTCGCATAGGAACAAAGCCATGGTTTATTGAGCAAGAGGCAATGGGAGCAAGAGGCTGAGGTGGCTGCTCGCATAGTATAAGTCTACTCCTACTTGTAATCTCACTTTTCAAATTGTTTTGTTCTTTAAGTTTCTATCTAATTTTCAATTTATATGGTTTACTCTTAGGGTGAAAGCTCAAGCATCCCATCACTAGAGGCGAGCGATCACCAAGGCCAGGGATCAGACGTACGCGTGACGAGGATCAGGGAGAAGGTGCAGCTCACAAGGACCAAGGATCAGGCCAACAAGACGAGGACGAGGACAAGGACAACGAGGACGATTCGAATGAGTAGTAGTAGTATTAGTTTCATTTTCTTTACCATGTATGTCATTTTTGTATATCTGCTCGTTTGAGCAATTTTGTATCACCCTTTCGAAAGGGTAATTTTGTAACAAACAATGTTGTATATTTTCGACATGTATATGCTTTTGTTGCTCAATCATTTCATTTGAGCGATTTAGTATCACCCTTTTTGCAGGGAAAATTTTGTTATAAAAAACTCTTTTTGTAATTACCAAAAAAAAGAAGCATTAGTGGGGAAAAATAGGACTTGCTATGGCCCTGTTTAGCCCCACTAATGAATTTTTTTAAGTTATGTTAATCGTCGCTATATAGCGATGTTTACCAGTGTCGCTATATAGCGACGATTATCAGTGTCGCTATATAGTGACGTTTAACAGTGTCGCTATATAGCGATGATTCTTTTCTGACGCTTTTAATGACTTTAATAACGACATTTACACCCCATAAAAAAGAAAATTTAATGTAAAAAGCATCGGTATTTTCATCGGAAAAGGGCCTATGTCTTGTAGTGTCTTTTCCTTTTTGTGATACTTGCATAGCACTATCTGCATTGCTTTGAGGAGATCCTTTTGATCTCAATCTGCCTATCCATGGCAAAGTATGTGAACCACTGCTAGAGGATACTACAGGTCCACTAATATTTTGTGACTGCTGCTATGAATTTTGTGCAGCATTATCATTTTGTGCATCTACATCATTAATCACATTTACTGGTTTATACCAGCTGCTCATCTCATCAGAAACAACATCTCTGCTCACTGTAAACTTACGAGTAGAAGGGTTATAGCATCTATACCTTTTCTATGATAGAGAATAACCAATAAAGATGCACTTCTCAGATTTTGGATCCAACTTGGATCTCAACTCATCTGGCACATGAACATAGGCAATGCAACCAAAAACTTTCAAATGAGAAATATCTAGTTTCCTACTAGTATACCTCTCCTGTGGCGTCATGCCATATATTGCTACAGTGGGAGTAGTCCTGTTCATTATGTAGATTGCTGTAGCAACTTCTTTAGCCCAATAATAATCTGGTAGGTCTTTTTCGTTGAGCATGGCACGAGATACCTCTCCAATATGCCTATTTTTCCTTTTTGCTAGTCCATTTTGATGTGGGGTATGACTGCATGAATATTGCTACTTTATGCCATGCTCCTACAGGGAAGTTGCAAACTCATTTAAGAGGTACTCTCCCCCTCCATCTCACCTTAGGCATTTTATTTACAGGCCTGTTTCTTTTTCAACCATAGCTTTAAAAGCTTTGAAATGCCCAAACACTTCACTTTTCTTTTTCATAAAATACACCCAAACTTTTCTGCTATAGTCATCAATAAAAGTGACAAAATAATGACAGCCTCCAATAGATGCATCTTTAGTAGTCCACACATCAGAGTGGATTAATTCCAATGGCCTCTTACTCTCTTGAACATGTCTAGGAAATGGTTTCCTTGCCTATTTTCCAAATTGACACGCTTCACATACCTTATGCATTTCTACAACCTTGAACTTCGGCAATCCTGCAAAAATATTTTGGGCCTACATTAATTTAAGTTGCTGTACATTAACATGACCAATGCGTTTATGCCAGATATCAATATCTGCAACTACACCAGTCCCATGTGCAAACATTGCTGCACTCAATTCAGGCATGTCCGTATCCAACGTAAACATCCTGCCCTTCTTCTTCCGTTTTGCTATCAAGCGACCTTTATTTTTCGTATCCTCAACAAAGCATCCATGAGGATTAAATCTGACCTACAAGCCTTGCTCAACCATTTGACCGAAACCAGGTTCTTGGTGATATTCAGGACATGAAATACATTAGATAGGTATTTCTTTTTTACATCCTGCATAGACAATGGAATTTTACCAATCTACATAATAGGATGTGCAGTATCATCACCAATCTCCACAAATCTTAGTCTTTCCATTTTCCTCACATCCTGCATCCATTCTGCATGACCTATCATGTGGTTTGATGCACCTGAGTCAACATACAACACATCATTGCTTTCTTCTACACTTGTCACAGAATTGGTCATGTGCTGCACCATAAACAGATGCTCATTTCTATCATCACCTTGTCTACTAGAGGATGCATAATTGCCATGCTGTAATTTTTCAGTCATGATGTCAGTCTGCTTTTTATAGCAGTCTTTAACTATATGACCCATTTTATGAGACTAGTAGCATTCAACATTGTTGTTTGCATTTTGGCCTCTAAAGCTACCACGTCCTCCTCCATAGGACCGGTTTTCTTGAATTTGCTGCATATTCTAATTTCTACCATGGCCTCCAGATTGGCCTGCTCTACCTCTACCTCTACCTCTTCCAGCATTTGAGTAGAAGAAAGTTTCTTTTGAAGTTCCTCCTGAAGAAGATGCACCACCATTTCTCTGCTCTTCAGAAATTAGAAGAGCAATCAACTCCCCAAAATCAGGAAAATTCTCATGGATGGCAATGGATGTCCGAAACTATGCATAATCATTTCCTAGATCATTCAAGGTCATAGAGACTAAATCATCATCTTCCACTGCCGACCCAATAGAGGCAAGTGCATCTGCAATCTTCTTCACCTTCATGTGGTAGTCATTGATGCTCATATTTTCTCTCTGCACATTATGCAACTCCTGCTTGAGCCACATTTTCTTGGCTTGCATATTTGTGCTATACATTTTTGTCAAAGTATCCCTTGCCTCCTTCGGCGTGCTTGCATCCTGAATATGCACAATCATAGAATCTGAAATACTGATAGACAGCCAGTACATAATTTTTTTGGCTTTCTCATGCTAGCCTTTAAATGCCTGCAACTCCTGTTGATTGGGAACATTAGGAATAACTAGATCTTGTTCAGCTCTAGTAATGAACTCCCAATAGCCTTTTCCCTTAAGGAAATTCGTCATTCTAAACTTCCATGCTTAGAAGTTGTTCTTGTCAAGCTTTTCAGTGACTATCTGTGAAAGAGCATCAGACGCCACTACAGGACACTGCAAAAAAAACAACTTCTTCCTCACAAGGGCAAATCTGCAAAACTGATGAAAGTGGTATTTGACCACACAATCACTTCCTAGTGATGATTATGCATCAACAAGCAATAAGAATGATTCTCACTCCCAATATCTCTGTGCACAGGCATACGATGCAATTTCTATGGCAACTTTCACTGACCTACAGAACAGTGGTCGCATAGCAAAAATAGGGCACTTTTCTAAGTGCCTGTGGAAAATTTTTGCCACCAAAACGGGCCACGAAATGCCCTCAAATTAAAAAAAATAATGTCACCAAGGGCTTTGCCCTTGCCGGAAACATATACTGCCCTCTTGTCACATTATGAAAGGCGACCCAATCTCACATAGTGCACTCTTGCACTTTTCGGTTGTGCTACCCGCAGAGATTTGCTCCCAAACTCAAAAAAGTAAAGCAACAATGATCCTCTTACCAAGACACCGCGAACTTGGTTTACTTTCTTGAGCTCCTTACCATGAACTGGGCTTTGATACCATGTGAAGAGAGTGGGAGAGAAGGAAGGAGTCTCACTTGTGGCTTTCTCACATACACAATGGGGGAATACACACAAAGGTGGAGGCTGAAAACAGTTTTCCTTTTCTTAGTTGTGAAAGCCAAAAGAACTCTCTAAGTACAAAAGGAATAGGTGTACCCTATATGTGGGTCTCAAACCAAACTCAACTAACGAAGGTGGCATACTAACTGAGCCACTAATTAGAGTACATAAGGATAGCTATCATCTAGCTATTATTCATGGGCAGTGTACCAACCGCATCTGCAGCTAACAAGTCGGTGACATAAATGCACAATGGTCACCCTAGCGTATCACGAGTGGAGCTCGATATCTCAACATTTTGTCACTAGTCCAGTCCTTTGTTTAGGTCTTATAACATATCTACTAGACCTTGCGCTTTGGTAATTAGATGCATAGGAATTATTTTACCTTAGACCCTAGGAGCCATCCTAATCCATGAGGGTTTGTGGAAAATGGCACTGGTGCCAATCTCCACAATATCAATTAGTTTGCCACTTTTATTCTATGTCTATGTCAATGTCAAGTAGATTGGCAATAGTGTCATGCTAAAAGGGAACGTGGAAAATAGAGAGAATGGCACTGGTGCCACTCTCATTTATGTCAGTCACACAAAGAATCGTATTAGTGCCCAATGAAGTTAGATTGTAGATAATTCTCCATCTGAGTTTGTATAGAATGGCACTTGTGCCAATCTCATGCAGTTCATGTACCTCCATCGTTTTAGAATTTATAATATAACTACTAGATCTTGAGATTTGGTAATGTGATGCATAGGAATTATTTTACCTTAGACCACCCTAATCCATGAGTGTTTGTGGAGAATGTCACTAGTGCCAGTCTCCACAATCTCAATTAGTTTGCCACTCTCATTCTATGTCTAGGACAGTGTCCAGTAGATTGGCAGCAGTGCCATGCTCACAGGGAAGATGGAAAATAGAGAGAATGGCATTGGTGCCAATCTCATTTGTGTTATTTTACCTTAGACCACCCTAATCCATGAGTGTTTGTGGAGAATGTCACTAGTGCCAATCTCCACAGTCTCAATTAGTTTGCCACTCTCATTCTATGTCTAGGACAGTGTCAAGTAGATTGGCAGCAGTGCCATGCTCACAGGGAAGATGGAAAATAGAGAGAATGGCATTGGTGCCAATCTCATTTGTGTTAGTCGCATAGAGTGCCCAGTGAAGTTAGATTGTAGATAATTCTCCATGTGAGTTTGTACAGAATGGCACTTGTGCCAATCTCATGCAATTCATGTACGTCCTTATTTTGCCATTTGTTTTAGGATTTATAACATAACTACTAGACCTTGAGCTTTGGTAATGTGATGCATAGGAATTATTTTACCTAGGACCCTAGGAGCCACCCTAATCCATGAGAGTTTATGGAGAATGGCACTAGTGCCAATCTCCACAATCTCAATTAGTTTTCCACTCTCATTCTATGTCTAGGTCAGTGTCAAGTAGATTAGTAGCAGTGCCATGCTAACAGGGAAGATGGAAAATAGAGAGAATGGCACTGGTGCCAATCTCATTTTTGTCACACATAGAGAATCAGATTAGTGCCCACTGAAGTTAGATTGTAGAGAATTCTCCATGTGAGTTTGTACAGATTGGCACTTGTGCCAATCTCATGCAATTCATGTACCTCCTTCTTATTTTGTCATGAGTCCAGTCCTTTGTTTTAGGATTTATAACATAACTACTAGATCTTGAGATTTGGTAATGTGATGCATAGGAATTATTTTACCTTGGACCCTAGGAGCCACCCTAATCCATGAGAGTTTGTGGAGAATGGTATTGGTGCCAATTTCCAAATCTCAATTAGTTTGCCACTCTCATTCTATGTCTATGTCAGTGTTAAGTAGATTGGCAACAGTGACATGCTAACAAGGAAGTTGGAAACAGATTTGGGAACATTTATGCATTAAATTTTTGAGACATTGGCACGTTCTACCAAGATAGAACTCTCTATCAGGATGGCTCTCTCTATCAAAATGGCACTGGTGCAATTCTCTATCAGAATGATCTTGAGCTTTGGTAATGGGATGCATAGGAATTATTTTAGCTTGGACCCTGAGACCCATCCTAATCCATGAGAGTTTGTGGAGAATGGAGCTGGTCCCAATCTCAACAATCGCGATTAGTTTGCCACTCTCATTCTATGTCTATGTTCGTGTTAGGTATATTGCTAGCAGTGCCATGCTGATAGGGAAGATGGAAACAGATGTGGGACATTTATGCATAGCATTTTTGAGACATTGGCACTCTCTATCAAGATGGCACTCTCTATCAGAATGGCACTGGTGGCATTCTCTATCAGGGTTGCACTGGTGCCACTCTCATTCTATGTCTATGTCTATGTCTATGTCTATGTCTATGTCTATGTCTATGTTAAGTAGATTGGCAGCAGTGCCATGCTGTTGGGGAAGACATTGCCACTATCCAAAAGCTCTCATGGATTAGAATGGCACTTTTTATCAAAATGGCACTGGTGCCAATCTCATTTGTGTCAGTCACAAAGAGAATCAAATTAGCACACAGTGAAGTTAGATTGTAGAGAATTCTCCATGTGAGTTTTTACAAAATGGCACTGTTCCCAATCTCATGCAATGCATGTGCCTCCTTATTTTATCACTAGTCTAGTTCTTTATTTTAGGATTTATAGCATATCTACTAGACCTTGAGCTTTGGTAATGGGATGCATAGGAATTATTTTACCTTCGACCCTGGGAACCATCCTAATCCATGAGAGTTTGTGGAGAATGACACTTGTAGTGAAGTTTTCAAAGAGCAAGTACAAGGCTTGTAAACATTGTGGGGGGAAAACAATCATCTTGAGAAGGATTATTTTAGAATCAACCCTTGCTCATATTGTGGAAAGAATAATCATTCTAAAAAGTTTTGCAATGAGAAAAAGAGGACTATGACAAATCTAGTTGAAGAGAGAACTCCATCAGCAAAAGAAGCATCCAACTTTGTGGTAGAAGACAAGGACTTTGCCTTTTGAGCAACTTGTCTTTGAATTTTGTTTATCATCACTTGGTCAAATTTTGAGGTTCTCTGCTTAGAGTAGTACTCCAAAAAGAATGTCTTTTGTAAATCACCTCTGGTCACCATATGATGTAGGCCATGTGATATGTGTTTGGTCTATCCCATTTTTCGTAAACCTTGACCCTTGGGCACCTTTGCTAGCATGAGATCCTAGACATAGATTTATCCTTGACCACCATGAGATAAATTTTTCGTGGAAAGTGCACCACAAGGAGAAGTGTTTGCTGCAAGGAAGAGCTTCTACACAAGGAGGAAGTCACGCATTGTTGTCAATGCTCTGGTCAGCAAGATATCATAAATGGCTAACATGGAGGCTCAAACAATTCTAAAGAACCAGCCATACATTAACATCTTCTAGCATTTAAGGTCCCAATGGACTACGTTTGGACGATCAAACTAATTGAGATTTTGGAGATTGGCACCAGTGCCATTCTCCACAAACTCTCATGGATTAGGGTGGCTCTTAGGGTCTAAGGTAAAATAATTCCTATGCATCACATTACCAAAGCTCAAGGTCTAGTAGTTATGTTATAAATCCTAAAACAAACGATTGGACTAGTGGCAAAATAAGAAGGAGGTACATAAATTGCATGAGATTTAAACAAGTGGCATTCTGTACAAACTTAGATGGAGAATTATTTACAATCTAACTTCAGCGGGCCACTGATTTGATTCTCTGTGTGACTGACAAAAATGAGATTGGCACCAGTGCCATTCTCTCTATTTTCCATGTTCCCTTTTAGCATGGCACTGCTGCCAATCTACTCGACATTGACATAGACATAGAATGAGAGTGGCAAACTAATTGGGAGTTAGAGAATTCTCCATGTAGAGTTTTTACAGAATGGCACTTGTGCCAATCTCATGCAATTCATGTATCTTCTTATTTTGTCACTAGTCCACTCCTTTGTTTTAGGTTTTATAACATATCTTCTAGACCTTGAACTTTGGTAATGGGATGCATAGGAATTATTTTACCTTGGACACTAGGAGCCATCCTAATCCATGAGGGTTTGAGGAGAATGGAACTGGTGCCAATCTCCACAATATCAATTAGTTTTCTAGTCTCATTCTATGTCTATGTCAATGTCAAGCAGATTTGCAGCAGTGCCATGCTAAAAGGGAACATGGAAAATAGAGAGAATGGCACTGGTGCCAATCTCATTTTTGTCAGTCACATAGAGAATCAAATCAATGCCCATTGAAGTTAGATTGTAGATAATTCTCCATTTGATTTTGTACAGAATGGCACTTGTGCCAATCTCATGCAATTCATGTACCTCCTTCTTATTTTGCCACTAGTCTAGTCCTTTGTTTTAGGATTTATAACATAAGTACTAGACTTGAGCTTTGGTAATGTGATGCATAGGAATTATTTTACCTTGGATCCTAAGAGCCACCCTAATCCATGAGAGTTTGTGGAGAATGGCACTAGTGCCAATCTCCACAATCTCTTTTTTTTTTGTGAAAGAAATTTTTTATTTATAATTTGATCATCTGTACAATGTTGTAAAAAAAAAGACAAAAAAGTTCACCTCTAATGAGGGCTGCCAGCATACCAAAAATCCTCTTTTTGTACATAAGAGGAGACAATACCAGTATCTTAATTTTACCGAGTTGAAAAGTCTTACATTATATATCCCAGTCCAAGGAGGCGAGAGATAACCATGGTAATGTGCCATCGTTCAACACTGGATTCTTCAGTAGTAGCCTGAGTACATGGGATGAACAAGTGGAGAGCAAGATCCAGCTGCTAAAGTCTAATTAGCTGGTTCTTCTTTGACAAGGCATAGTGGAGGGAGGAGCTATGACTGCATGTCAAGCTTAGCACTTGAACATTTGCTTGCCTCTTGTGTGTGGTCAGCCAATTCAGCTTGCAATTGAGTGATCTGATCATTGTAATTATGGAACTCCTTGTCCAAAATAAACTTTGCCTGAGGCACAATAGAGGATGTTCAGTTAGTGAGAGTAGAAAACAATCATACCAATTGCTAAAGAGGTGATCAGCATGTATGAGTTTGTCATTGAATTGAAAGGCATTCCTAGAGATTCAAATAAACCATAAGGCATGGGCTCTGATAAGTGACCATTTGGCTTTCTGGTTTATAGGCTCCCCAATTATGATTTGCACATGTTTCCATACCTTTCTTGCTCTAGGGCAGGCAATGAAGAGGTGAAAAATATCTTCTCTGTTTAACACACAGCATTTGCATGTGCCATCCCCCTTTCCAATGCTGAGACTTCTACTACTGGTCTAGATTGCCTTATGCAAGGTTAGCCATAGCAGGGTAGACATTTTCTCTGGAATCTCTCTATTCCATATCAACTCAACTCTAAGGGCCCACTTTTTGGCATTATCAGAACAATGCCACCTTTTGTTTAACTTAGAAACAACCTCCTCTATGCCTTCAGAGGGTGTGGGTATTGGTAAAAGAGATGAGCTACCAACCCACCCAAACTCTTTGGAGAAGTCAAGTACCCTACCTCCCTTCCAAGAAATTTCCCCCTCCCACACGTGCAATCTTCTCATGACCAGTTCTTGATCTACATTTTGTAGTCTGAACTCTCTTCTTATCTCAAGCCAAATTTTCCATCTAAAGTTGTTCCTATCCAAAATATCACCCTAGCTAGAAACTCCCTTCTTTTCCAAGTGCCAAGCTCTTACAAAATCATTATCACTGCCTTGGAAAAAAAGTAGAAACCCATATGGAATCCAGAGTCATGTAACTTCCTTTCCCCATGAGTGTGATGAAACATTTAATCTGTTCAAGGGCTCCCCAAAGGGACTTCCACAATTAGCTTCCTTTGGTAGAGCAAGGCTCTGGATTTCCAACAGCTACCAAAATAGGGTAGTCCTTCCATCTTGGGGCTCTAAGAGGTCTGACATGTTTAAAGTTCCTGAGCAAAAGGTTAGCCTAGTCTCATTAGGATTGGTAATTTCTTTTATTACCCACATGGTAGCTCATTTGTAGGCAACCAATTGGATATTTATTACCCCCAACCCTCCTTTTCTTGGCTTGGTATAAAAAATCCATTTAACTTTAGCAATCCTTCTTCTGGTGTCACTCCCACCCCATAGGAAGGATCTGCATATCCTTATGATTTTTTCTAGTCCTTCTTTGGATGGGCACTAGCAGGAGAGATAGAAAATAGACATTGGATAGATACATTGACTTAGGACAACTCTCCTCCCTGCTAGGTTTACCTATAGCCCCCCTGATATTGTTTAGCTTCTTTTTGAATTTATCCAGGAACCAATCCCATCTGTCTTTCATTTTAACATTGAAACCCATGGGGATACCAAGCGATCTGAATATCTGACCATGAGGTATCTTTTTGCATCCCAGCTAGTCTAATAAATTTAAAATTTCCCCTGTTAATACAACATACCCTATTTTTGTGTGATTAATTCTTAACCCATATGCTCTATAGAAAATGTCCATGCACTCCATTGCCCTTTGGATGTCCACATTTGTGTTTCTGATTGTGAGGGTGGTGTCATTTGCAAATTGTTGATTGACCAGTTGGTTTCCTGAGGGGAGTTCTATTCCTTTGATTTCACTTGCCACTACTTGATCTTTAATCAAGAACCCCAAGGCGTCAACAACAATTGCAAATAAGAGAGGGGCAAGAGGGCACCCTTGTCTAATGGATCTTTTTAGCATAAAACTCATAGACATCTCCCCATTAACACAAACCTTTGCAGAGGCATTGGAAAGTAGCAAGGCTACATAGGAGATGAAATTCTTCCCCAAACCCAAGCTATTGAGGGAATGCAAAAGAAAGTCCCAGTTGAGTCTATCATATGCCTTATCAAAATCGATTTTAATAAGACAAATCTCCTGCTTTGTTTCCTCAGCATGTGTACAACCTTCCCAGAGATTGATAATTGCCTCCAACAAGTGTCTGTTCTTTATGAATCCTTTTTGTTCTTCTAGAATCCACTTGTCCATTTTGTGTCTGAGTCTCAAGGCCATTGCTTTAGCAAACAATTAAGCATAGTTAGGGGTCTCTAGATTTTTTAACACTGTTCTATCCCCTTCCTTTGGAAAAAGTTTGATGACACCCCCATTTAAATGCTCTGGGAGCAGCCCCAATTGGATACTCTCATTCCAGAAATCCAGTAGGGAAGGACCAACAGTATCCCAAAAAATTTTGTAAAATTCAATAGGAAGTCCATCCTCTCCAGGGATTTTTCCATCAGACATTGCAAGAACAGCCTCTTTGAGCTCTTTAAGGGAAAACACAGCTTTCAATTGATTTATGTCTAAATTAGAAACAGAGGATTGCCTGGCTGTATGACACTTAAGTCTTGCCTCTATAACATTATGGCCTATTAGATCCACTATGCTAAGAAGGTTTCTGAAATGGTTGACTATTATCTCCATATTTTATGTTTCTGAAAGGGCCAGCTCTCCATATTTCTTTTGCAGCAAAGGTATTTCCTCCTGTTTCCTTTTTCCTTAAATCCTCCTGAAGTTTTCTTTGGTTGGCCTGTCTATCTTGCCTGTTCACCACTCTCTAAAGTAGATGTTGGCATTATGTAGTTTAATCTGCTCTTGATTTCTGATTTCTTTCCTTTTGAGCAATAACTATTGTTGGGCATCGGTGTCATTGCATCTAGCATTTTCTTCTAGCTCCTCAATGTCTTTTTTTAGTTAATCGATCCTTTTGGTTCTAATAGTTGCTTTTTTCTTTCTGGCTTCCTTGAGTATTGATTGTACCTTTTCAATAGCATCTTTCCATCCTTGTGCCTTAAAGTCAGCTTTGCAAAAGAGGAGGACCAACTCTCCATTATTTGTTTTTGAACAGTCTATAGTTTGAAGAGGGAACGGTTAGCCTTAAACCAGGGAGTTAGCTTTCTTTCCAATACCCATGTCTAGAGAAGCCAACATTGGTTTGCGGTTAGAAAGAGTGAGAGAGGAATAAGTGACTTGCTTGATATCTAGAGCTTGATCAATCATTGATTGAGCCAAGTAAACTCTATCTAGCTTGGCTTCTCTTCTTAAGTCCCCTACCTATCTATTGCTCCAAGTAAAAATACTAGGAGTCCCAATGTCTACTACTTGGAGAGATTCTTTGACATCTTCCCACAACTGAAATTCAAAACCCTTGAGATTTGAACCCTTCTGCATCCATCTATCTTTAGTAGACTCAACCATATTAAGTCCCCCAAGATGATGCAATCACTCCCTAAGTTCATCAATGAATCCCATGTAATTCTCCTTTCTAGAGACCTTGTGGGAGCATACATTGAGACCACTAAGAACACCAATTGCATTGCCACATCTGCCTTCATCATGATTTGTGTAGAACCAAACTCTTCTACTGTCAACTCTTTTTAACCTTTTTTCCAACATGTCATGTATCACTTTAACTTCTTGTAATGCAAGAAAAGTTGGAGACAGTGGACTGTCTCTCAGCCATTTGGCTAACTCCTGACTCCTCCAAGGGTTAGTTAATCCACAGACATTAAAGGTAAGAAAAGAGGAAGGTTTATTTACCATTCTTACTCTTCCCCTTTTTAGCCTTGTGGGTTGGGCTTTTGGGTGGGGCACTCTGGCTTTTTACTTAGGAGATTCTTCTTTTGTTAATAGTGGTAGCTTGAGGTTTAACTGAAGGCCTAGGAGGGTTATTCTGTTTTTGAGCTAGGGGGAGCTCTTCCTCAAAGTCTCCTAGCTCTGACTCACTCATGCTGGCATCAACCTGGTTTACATCTTCTTCAAACTCTCTAGACCATCCAGGTTTATCCATTTGAGCATCTTGAATCCATTCTTCAGTTTCTTTGTCTATGAGAGCTTCAAAGGTGTTATTTGTAGCCAAAGGAAAGGCTACCCTCTCCTTTTCTAGAGGTAAAGCAGGTATCTTCTACACCTCTGTCTGTTTGACTAATTTGCTTCGTGTATCCACTTCAACTGACTTCACGAAGTCTTGATTTTTTGTCTTACCTTTGATAGTCCACTTTGGCTTTGGGGGGGGAATGGGTTGCTATTGCATTGGTTCCTGTATTAGTTTGGGGCCATTTCTCTTTAGTGGGTAGCTTTTGACTGTGTGGCTTGAAAGTCCACACAGAAAGCAGGAATTGGGGAGGTCCTTGTAGACAAGGGGATGGCTCCATGAAAACACTTCCATTCCTGTTTACTATAACCAGGGTTTCAGGAAGTTCCTCAGCAGCATCTAGTCTAACGCCAGATCTGAGGGTGACCTTTGGGATTGATAAGTTGCTCCTTTTCAACATCTATATTTTGGCCTAGGCTTCTACACAAGTTAGGAGCTTGGTTAACTAGGGAGAAAGGTAGATCAAGGAGCTCTACCCATATAGGAACAAAAGTGGATCTTGGTTTGTCAGGATTAAAATCTTGAGACCAAAACTCAAGATATAAAGGTTGATGCCTAATAGTCCATAAAGCTTGGTGGAGGGCCTTCCAAGCTATGTCTTCTGTTTCAAAAAGAAAGAAGAAGAATCCTTTTCTTAAAAATCTAACACTGGTAACTACCAAACCTTTTCTAATCCAATTATTTCTGAGCCAACCTTCTAGGAAAGTAGCAGGGGGCCTAGGGCCAGGCAAGTAACCAATTAGGGCATGAGATTCTAGCCAATCAATTGATTATTCAAGCCTATCTTCATCTAAGAAAGCTACAACCTTACCTTTAAAAGGTGGGCCCTTCTTAGTTTCAAGCCGTTGATCCTGATGTTGAGGTTTTCATGGGTGTGCTAATGGAAAGACTTTAGCATCTCCTCTGCTATCTTTTTGGAATGGTTCCTCCCTCTAAGCCTAGGGATTTGGTAGCTGGTCCTGGGGCATCTATAGGTTGAGAATTAGGACGTCCTCCCTCTGTATTTCCTACTATGAATGCATCAGCCTAGAAGCGGGGAGTGGAGCTCTAGCTGGTGGATGATGGAAGACTCTTTTCTTCCTATCTCTAAAGGCGCTCATCAAGCATGCTGTCGGTATCAAGATTGCTTGCCCTCGTTTTCAATCTCCTCGTTTGAGTTCTCCCCCATCTGAAGCTGTTGTGTCCCCTCCTAGCCTGTTGTCAACAAGGTGTGGTCTGATGGGGCTATAAGCTCTCCGAGTCCTTCATGACTTCCTTTGTTGTGGTAAGGCAAGCAATACTATTCGTGAAAGGGGGGGTGAAGAGTCCTCCTCTAAATTCTTAGACCACCCCCACATAAGAGGGCCGTGAAGTCTTTTGGGGGTCTCTACTACTAGAGGCTGTATTGATAGCATTTGTAGCGAGAGTTCTTTCGCGTCCATTATCAAAAGGTAGCAAAGCAGAAAGGTTGTTCAGCAACAAAAAATGCACTGCATTTTGTTTAAAGTGTCATTGTCCTCCTTGTCAAATCCATGCACATGAAAGGTCACATCAAGAGAGGAGGCTCGATTTGGAGGAGCTCTACCCCCCATATCCATCCCCATCTCTCAATATCCACAATCTCAATTAGTTTTCCACTCTCATTCTATGTCTAGGTCAGTGTCAAGTAGATTGGCAGCAGTGCATGCTAACAGGGGAGATGGAAAATAGAGAGAATGGCACTAGTGCCAATCTCATTTGTGTTAGTCACACAGAGAATAAGATCAGTGCCACTAAAGTTATATTGTAGAGAATTCCCCATGTGAGTTTGTATAGAATGGTACTTGTGCCAATCTCATGCAATTCATGTACCTCCTTCTTGTTTTGCCATTTGTTTTAGGATTTATAACATAACTACTAGACCTTGAGCTTTGGTAATGTGATGCATAGGAATTATTTTACCTTGGACCCTAGGAGCCACCCTAATCCATGAGAGTTTTTGGAGAATGGAACTGGTGCCAATCTCCACAATCTCTTTAGTTTTCCACTCTCATTCTATGTCTAGGTTAGTGTCAAGTAAATTAGCAGCAGTGCCATGTTAATAGGGAAGATGGAAAATAGAGAGAATGGCACTTGTGCCAATCTCATTTTTGTTAGTCACACAGAGAATCGAATTAGTTCCCACTGAATTTAGATTGTAGAGAATTCTCCATGTGAGTTTGTACAAAATGGCACTTGTGCCAATCTCATGCAGTTCATGTACCTCCTCCTTATTTTGTCACGAGTCCAGTCCTTTGTTTTAGGATTTATACCATAACTACTAGATCTTGAGATTTGGTAATGTGATGCATAGGAATTATTTTACCTTGGACCCTAGGAGCCACCCTAATCCATGAGAGTTTGTGGAGAATGGCACTGGTGCCAATTTCCACAGTCTCAATTAGTTTAGCACTCTCATTCTATGTCTATGTTTGTGTCAAGTAGATTGGCAACAATGACATGCTGACAGGGAAGATGGAAACAGATGTGGGAACGTTTATGCATTAAATTTTTGAGACATTGGCACTCTCTACCAAGATAGCACTCTCTACCAGGATGGCACTCTCTATCACAATGGCACTAGTGCAATTCTCTATAAGAATGACCTTGAGCTTTGGTAATGGGAGCATAGGAATTATTTTACCTTGGACCTTGGGATCCATCCGAATCCATGAGAGTTTGTGGAGAATGGAATTGGTGCCAATCTCAACAATGTCAATTAGTTTTCCACTCTCATTCTATGTCTATGTCAGTGTCAAGTAGATTGGTAGTAGTGCCATGCTAATAGGGAAGATGGAAATAGATGTGGGACATTTATGCATAGCATTTTTTAGACATTGCACTCTCTATCAGAATTAGCACTCTCTATCAAGATGTCACTTTCTATTAGAATGGCACAGGTGCCATTCTCGATTAGAGTGGCACTGGTGCCACTCTCATTCTATGTTTATGTCAGTGTTAAGTAGATTGGCAACAATGCCATCCTATTGGGGAAGACATTGCCGCTATCCACAAACTCTCATGGATTAGAATGGCACTGGTGCCAATCTCATTTGTGTCCATCACAAAGAGAATCAGATCAATGCCCACTGAAGTCAAATTTTAGAGAATTCTCCATGTGAGTTTGTACACTGATGGCCCTGTTACCAATCTCATGCAATTCATGTGCCTCCTTCTTATTTTGTCACTAGTCTAGTCCTTTGTTCTATAACATATCTACTAGACCTTGAGCTTTGGTAATGGGATGCATAGGAATTATTTTACCTTCAACCCTGGGAGCCATCCTAATCCATGAGAGTTTGTGGAGAATGGCATTGGTGCCAATATCCACAATCTCAATTAGTTTGCCACTCTCATTCTATGTCTATGTCAGTTTCAAGTAGATTGGCAGCAGTGCCATGCTAAAAGGGAAGATGGAAAATAGAGAGAATTGCATTGGTGCAAATCTCATTTGTGTCAGCCACATAGAGAATTAGATCAATGCCCACTGAAGTTAGATTGTAGAGAATTCTCCATGTGAGTTTGTACAAAAGGGAACTTGTGCCAATCTCATACAATTCATGAACCTCCTTCTTATTTTGTCACTAGTTGAGTCCTCTGTTTTAGGATTTATAACATAACTACTAGACCTTGAGCTTTGGTAATGTGATGCATAGGAATTATTTTACCTTGGACCCTGGGAGCCACCCTAATGCATGAGAGTTTGTAGAGAATGGCACTGGTGCCAATCTCAAAAATCTCAATTAGTTTTCCACTCTCATTCTATGTCTATGTCAGTGTCAACTAGATTGGTAGCAGTGCCATGCTAACAAGGAAGATGGAAACAGATGTGGGTACACTTATGCATTAAACTCTTGAGACATTGGGACTCATGATAGCGCTCTCTATCAAGATGGCACTCTTTATCAGAATGGCACGGGTGCCATTCTCTATCACAATGACCTTGAGCTTTGGTAGGGATGCATAGGAATTATTTTACCTTGGACCCTAGGAGCCATCCTAATCCATGAGAGTTTGTGGAGAATGGCACTGGTGCCAATCTCCACAATCCCAATTAGTTTGCCACTCTCATTCTATGTCTATATCAGTGTCAAGTAGATTGGTAGCAATGATATGCTAATAGAGAAGATGGAAACAGATGTGGAACCTTTATGCATAACATTTTTCAAACATTGGCACTCTATGAGAATTAGCACTCTCTATCAGGATGGCACTATCTATTAGAATGGCACTGGTGCCATTCTCTATCATTATGGCACCGTTACCAATCTACTCCTAACATGTCTTAATGTGAATATGTTGTTACAAGATTTCTCCTTGCAACCTCCATTACAATATATACCACACCAAATCTAATCCATGAGAGTTTGTGGATAGTGGCACTATGCCAGTGTCTCAAAAATGTTATGCAAGAATGTTCCACATCTATTTCCATCTTCCCTATCACCATGGCATTGGTGCCACTCTCATTCTATGTCTATGTCATTGTCAGGTAGTTTGGCAGAGTAGTGCCATCTATGTCTTCCAATCTTCTCTATCAGAATGGCATTGGTGCCACTCTCATTCTATGTCTATGTCAGTGTCAAGTAGATTGGCAGAGTTGTGCCATGCTAACAAGGAAGATGGAAAGAGATGTGGAATATTTATGCATAAAATTTTTGAGACATTGGCACTCTCTATGAGAATAGCACTCTCTATTAGGATGGCACTCTTTATCAAAATGGCACTCGTGCCATTCTAATCCATGAGAGTTTGTGGATAGTGGCACTGTGCCAATGTCTCAAAAATGTTATGCAAGAATGTTCCACATCTGTTTCCATCTGCCCTATTAGCATGACACTACGTGATGGTCGGCAGGGAACCGTTTTGGGTGATGGTGAGTGTGATATGCCGATGGTGACAGTCAATGGAGTATGGAGACGGTGATGGTCGATGGGGTACCATTTTGGCCACAACTAGCATGATATGGAGATGGCTGTGATGACCGGCATCATTCTTTGATGTTGACGGTTGGCGGGATAAGATTTTGGTGACGATCAGCGGGGTACCAGATGGCAACGGTTAGTGGGATATGTTGATGGTGACGGTTGGTGAGATAACTCTATAGCAATAATTGGTGGGAGACTGACTGTGTCGAGAAGGAAAAGAGGGGAAAAGTGTGCAGGAGTGGGAAGGTGGGTGATAGCCTACATGATCAAGGATCACACGATCTTATACCAATTGGCCAAGAGATCTCAGGAGGATGGGTGCTCCCAAGGGTATGATGGGCCAGCCTCGATCAAGGAGGTAGACCTAGCCCCGATGATCTCACCCCCAATGAGGAGAACACTTTAATAGCTCTCATATGAGAGTACAAAGATTGCATGGCCTAGAAGTACACCGACATGAAAGGGGTGCCTGTCAAAGTAGTGAATCACATGATCCCCATGCTAGATGAGGTACAACAACACCCCTACCCTATGAATCCCAAATACACACTTTTAGTGAGGGTGGAAATCCAGAAACTCATAGATGCAGGATTCATCTATGAGATTGAGCATACGGACTGGGTATCACCCATCGTGATAGTCCTAAAGAAAAATGGAAAAATTAGAGTATGTGTGGATTTGAAAAAGGTTAATGCTACCACTAGATGTGACCACTACCCTGTAGGATCCCGTAGGATAGAATAGATGCATCTTGCAAGAGCTGTGAGAGCACAATGAAAGAAAGATGGTAGATCTCTATTATGATTGTGAGAGAGAGGACTCTCTCTTATAGAAAGTGGGAGAAGGTAATACCTTCCCTACATAGTGGCAATCAACCCCTACATTAGTGGGAATCAATCCCTATATCAATGGGATTGCCTTTGTCTTACATCATCACTTAGGTCACACACTAGACACATCATAGCACTTGATGTGCCTTTACAATGCACACAAACACACATGTGACTCCCCTAGATGCACACATGCACCATAGAGAAAGCCCTTGATCATACTTACCCCAACACACCCCCCCTCAAGGGGTTGCCTCTTGCAATGTCAAGGATACATCTAGTCTCATAGTTTCTCATGCCATCTCATGGTGGTCAAGGATTAATCTATGGCTAGGATCCCATGCTAGCAAGGGTTCCCAAGGGTGTGAGGTTCCCAAAAATGGGATAGTCAAAACACATATCACATGGCCTACATCATATGGTGACTAGAGGTGATTTACATAACATATTCTTTTTGGAGTACTACTCCAGGTAGAGAACCTCAAAATTTGACCAAGTGATGATAAACAAAAAAGAAAAAGTGCCTAAAAAGCATAGTCTTCATCATGTGGAGACTCATCAAATGAAAGTAGATTGGTAGTTTCTAACTTTGTAGTTTCTTCCTTTTTGGCTTTACAATACTTTCCATGGTGATTTTTTTTGCCACAATGTTTGCATGGATTGATCTTGAAGCAATCTTTTGAGAGGTTATTAGTCTTCCCACAATGTTTGCAAGGTGAAAACTTGACCTTCTGAATTTTTATGGCATAGGCTGTGTCATTGCCTCTCTGGTAGGCTGTGTCATTACCTCTCCAGAGTTCCATGTGCCTTTCTTCTTCTTCAAGAGCAGTAATAAGACCTTCAAGAGTAGGATTAGGAAGATTTTTGAGAGTGGTAACAACATGATCATAATCTTGAGGCATACTTTTGAGCAATACTGCCATTGCATCATTTGTAGTGATTGGAGAGTTCATAGAAGCAAGTTGATTCATGAGACTCCACATGTAATTGACATGGGCAGCCAAGGGAGTGCCACTAGCCATCTTCAATTCAAAGAAAGCAATTTTAAGTGACAATTTTGAGATGTTAGAGCTAGCACCAAAAATAATGTCAAGCTTCTACCAAGCTTCAGAAGGAGATTCTAAATCAAAGATATGATGGATATAGTCATCTCCTAAGCCAAGAGCAATGATGCCATAGGCTTTCTCCTCTCTAGCAAGATCTCTTACCAGGCATGTCAGAGCTATGGATTCTCCAGCATTAGAGGCTATTGAAGAAGAAGTTGAAGCAGGTTTGACAAGCCCTCAGAGGTTTTCCTTCATCAATGCAAATTTAATCTTCATCTGCCATGTGTGAAAGCCTTTACCATTGAATTTATCCATATTCAAGATGGTAGCCATGAGAGGGTCTAACCCAAAATGGGCAATGTCTAATCTCTTACAAGGCTAGAAAGAGTTGAAGAGCTTCAAAATACAAGCATTTAGAGTAGAAAAGACTTGTAACCAAATTCCATACTACAAAACATAATGGAAATGATGCTTCCACTTGCATGCTTCATAGAGGTGGCTTAATGAAAGTATTCCAAGCAAATCCAGGTATAGCAACTTATAGCAAAGCTGTAGCCATAGTTGTACTGAAACTATTCAACACTTTAAAACATCATAAATGTTAAAATAGCATCTAATGTAGCATCAAACTCACAACCTTGTCAAAACTGTCCAAAACAATGACCAAAACTTGGAGGGTGCAATTCTCGCAGCTCATAGCTCTATTCAAGGGGATTTTTATGCAAGAAGAAGGGCCTTATACTGGAGAAGGGCTACCAGCAAGGAGGGGCGAAATGTTGCACCAGGTCACCATAGCCAGGCTTGAGAAGACACACTAGTTTTTCATCATTTTCTCCTCCATCTCTTGTCCAAATGAGCTCAAATTTCAGCAGCAGCTTGCCCTCAGTGTCGTCCAGCACGGGCTCAGAGGTATTTGTAGATAGGTAAGTACAGAGGCAACATTGCATGAAATTTTGTCAGAGATTGTGAGTGTTGGCGTTGCCATACAATCGAAATTTCTCTAAATGCTTGCAGTTGGAAGTTCACCCATACGTGAGGAGTTTGCAGATCAAAGGGTTTGGGCAATGGTCACTTGAATGCAGAGAACAGAGCTCTCAAAGATTTGTGGAAGAAGGATGAAAATGGAGGAGATGAAGAAGTTTTGCGATGAAGAAGTTTTATGCTAGAGATAGCATCTAATGCTAGACTAGGCTAGATCTAGAACCTAAAGCTCTGATACCATTTGTAGGATCCTGTAGGATAGAATAGATGCATCTTGCAAGAGGTGTGAGAGCACAATGAAAGAAAGATGGTAGATCTCTATTATGATTGTGAGAGAGAGGACTCTCTCTTATGGAAAGGGGGAGAAGGTAATACCTTCCCTACATAGTGGCAATCAGCCCCCTACATCAGTGGGAATCAATCCCTACATCAGTGGGATTGCTTTTGTCTTACATCATCACTTAGGTCACACACTAGACACATCATAGCACTTGATGTGCCTTTACAACACACACAAACACACATGTGACTCCCCTAGATGCACACATGCACCATAGAGCAAGCCCTTGATCATACTTACCCCAACATACCCCTTGCCATCCACAGAACATGTTCTGGAAAGGGTAGCTAGAAAGGAAGCCTATAGCTTCCTAGATGGGTTTTTGGTTTACAACCAAGTGTTTATTGCCTCGGAAGACCAACTTAACATGGCGTTCGCAACTGAGTGGGATATGTATGCGGCTATGGTGATGATATTTGGATTAACCAATGCCCCTGCCACCTCCCAACGCATGATGAACATGGTATTCTAAGAATATCTGAGAGACTTTGTGGAAGTCTTCTTGGATGACATCTTTGTGAACTCAACGTGGGATGACTACTAGAAATACCTCAGGCTAATCCTAGAGAAGTGCCGCTTATACTGCATATCCCTGAACCCTCTGAAGTGCCAATTTTGGGTCAAACATGGTGTCATTCTTGGCCACATAATGTCCCAGAATGGAATCTCTACAGACCACAATAAAATCAAACTCATCTTGGAGTTACCACCCCCACCAATGCCAAGGGAATCCAATGATTTACTAGCCACACGGGCTACTACAAGAGGTTCATCTTGTTCTATGCAAACATAGCCTGCCCATTGTACAAATTTCTAGTATCCTTTGAGTGGACCGAGGAATGCTAGAAATCCTTCAAAACCCTCAAACTAGCTCTAGCCACTGTACTGGTGTTGAGATCACCCAACTGGAATCTAATATTCCATGTCTATATCAATGCCTCCAACTTTGCTATCGGGTGTGTGTTAGCCCAACCAAGGGAGCATAACATGGACAAGCTACCAACTAAATGAGGCCGAGGTTAGCTGCACCACAACCAAGAGGGAAGGTCTAGCCATGGTCTATGCTGTCAAGAAGTTCAGGCACTACTTGTTAGCTAAAAAGTTTGTCTTCTTTGTTGACCACCACCAAGCATTGTTGTACTTGGTCAACAAGCCTTGCATGACTGGACGCATCACCAGGTGGATGCTAATCCTCCTAGAGTTCGACTTCACAGTCACTATACATAAAGGGAAAACCCATGTCCATCAGTCAATAATCCCAAACAGTGAAGCCGCAACGGGATCTCCCTGATGCTTCCCTCTTCTTCCTCGACATTATACCTGAATGGGCCGTTGAGATTGGTCACTACTTGGCCAATGTCCTACCCCTTGGCTAAGCCATTAAGAAACATAGAGCCCACAAAGTCATTAAGGATGCAGCACCATATCAGCTAATAGTAGGCCAACTATACCGTATGGGCAAAGATGGCATCTTGCAAAGATGTGTGTGCGAGCACGAATACATTAATGTGCTTGAGGAAGCCCACTTGGGAATTGCAGGAGGTCATTTTCTCGTTGATGTTATAGCACATAAGGTGCTCCAAGCTAGCCTTTGGTGGCTGACTCTCTTTGGAGACACAGCCAAATTCATCAAATGGTGTGACCCTTGCTAGCGTATCCAAATCCCACACAAGGTGGAATGATGCTGTTGACTAGGATCTTAACCGATCAGCCCTTTGAAAAATGGGGCATCAATTTTATTAGACCCATAAGTCTAGCAGCTAAGGGAACTGGGGCTAGTAGATATATCATCCTGGCCTCCATATATGAACAAGTCATCACTCGGATGTCCCTTAGAGTTAGCCAGTGACCAAGGAACTCATTTTGTCAAACAATGAAACGATAGCAATCATGACTAGTGAGTTTATGATCATACATAGGAAGTCAAAGCCATACTACCCTAGGGCAAAAGGCTTGGCTGAGAGCTCTAATAAAACTTGCTATAAGATCATAACCTGTACAGTAGAGGTCAGTCATACCGACTGGGAGCATAAGCTCATAGCAACATTATGGGCCTATAGAACATCCTACAAAGTGGCCACGCACTATACCCCCTTCAGCCTAGCCTTTAGGGTGGAGACGGTGATGCCAATGGACTATGTAGTGCCTAGCCTCCATCTTACTATCGTTAAGGAAAGACTTATAGAGAATGTGTTAGCATAATTGCTAGTTGACCTTGAAAGGTTAGAGAAGACAAGGTTGTGTGCAGCCTACTCAACTCATGGTGAGTGGTTGTGGCACTTACGTATGATAGCCAGTGGAGATCTGATTTTACCCTTACGGTTCCCTTGCTTACCTCCCGAGGTTTAAGCATGTTCAACATTCCTAGGGGAAACACCAAGGTAATACCCTCAACAAGCTCAGGGGTGGTGATCTGGAACCCTATTCTCTCTGGGATATCTATGTTGGCTAAGATGTGCATCCAGTTCTGAGAGAATTCTAGCTTGGGAAGAGGTGCATAATAGAATTCATTAGACTCCCTCTCATCCTCTTCCTAGGGTTAGAATAGCTTCGCGGATGTGGTTGGGGATGTGGTGTCGAATTCTGTGGCAAAAAGGTGTCTTGACAATGGGTGGGCTTTGTAAGTGTGCAAGTCCACTCACATGATTTGTTCCTCATGCCGCAAGTAGATGTTATCAGTATGCCAGTCGTGTATGAGTCTGGACATTCGTAACAAGGGTTTGCCTAGGACAGCTTTATATCTCGACTGCTGAGTGAAGTCCATGATTACAAATCTGACTAGGTACATAAATTCGAATACCTTAATGTTTATGCCAGTGAGCACTCCCAAGGTCTCTGTAGTTCTGCCATCGACCAACTTTACTACTAGATGGATTTTCTTGAGTGTGGCTTTCCCCATTGTACCCAGCATTCCTTGGTACAGACATGCACTCCCGCTCCCCCATCTATGATGGCATCAACCTCTGGTGTTGATAGATTATGGGCCCTAGTGGCATTTGTGTCATCACCCTCAAAGTATTGGCCTAGCTTGTTGATGGGAACCTTGGGTAGGTTGTGCCCTTCCGATGGTTGCTAGCAAGGCCTGGGAGCAAGAGCAATTTGTTCATCCACTTGGATAGATCATGCCATAGGATGGTATTTCCTCTTAGTAGGGAGGCGATCAACATTTTTACCTATGTCGATATAGGAAGGCAACCAACCCGACACTATCACATGGTTCTTGCCTTACTAGAAATAGTCCATCAGGTGGACCTTAATAGCATGGGTTGAGTTTAGATTGATGATTGTTGCCTTGGCAGCAATGGGATCTGCTTCCTTTGTGTCCTCTCCCTCACAATCCATAATAGAGAACTACCATCTTTCTTTCATTGTGCTGTCACACCTCTTGCAAGATGCATCTATTCTATCCTACGGGATTCTACACTTGGTATCAAAGCTTTAGGTTCTAGATCTAGCCTAGCCTAGCATTAGATGCTTTCTCTAGCATAAACTACTAGTTTTCTCAAAGCTTCTTCATCTTCTCCATTTTTCTCCTTCTTCCCCAAATTTTGTGAGAGCTTGTTCTCTACCTAAAGCGACCATTGCTGAAACCCTTTGAGCTGCAAACTCCTAGTCTATGGCAACCTTCCAACTTCAAGCAATTAGAGAGTTCTTCTCTATACGCGCAATGCCAACACAAAGACTACTCGCTGATCTATTGCATAATGCCGCCTTTGTGCTTGCCCTTTTGCAAATTCCTCTAAGCCCGAGCTACACAACACTACAAGCAAGCTACTATTGAAATCTGAGCTCGTTTGGTCAAGAAATGGAGGCACAATAGACAAAAAACTAGTCGATCTTCTCAAGCTTGGCTATGGCGACCTGGTGCAACATTGCGCCCTTCCTTGGCGGAGGACCTTCTCTAGTATAAGGTCCTACTTCCTGCATAAAAATCCCCTTGAATAGATCTATGAGCTATGAGAATTGTACCCTCCAAGTTCAGGCCTCTATTTTGGACAGTTTTGACAATGTTGTGAGTTTGATGCTACATTAGATGCTGCTTTAGCATTTCTGATGTTTTAAAGTGTTGAATAGCATCAGTACAACTGTGGCTACAGCTTTTCTTTAAGTTGCTATGCCTGGATTTTCTTGGAAGACTTTCATTTAGCCACCTCTATGAAGCATGCAAGTTGAAGCATCATTTCCATTATGATTTGTAGTATGGAATTTGGTTACAAGTCTTTGCTACACTAAATGCTTGTACTTTAAAGTTTTTCAACTCTTTCTAGCCTTGTAAGAGAGTAGACACTTCCCATTTTGGGTTAGACCCTCTCATGGCTACCTTCTTGAATATGGATAAGTTCAATGGTAAAGGCTTTCACACATGGCAGATGAAGGTTAAGTTTGCATTGATGAGGGAAAACCTCTGGGGGCTTGTCAAACCTACTTCAACTTCTTCTTCAACAGCCTCTAATGCTAGAGAATCCTCAGCTTTGACACGCCCGGCACGAGATCCTGCTAGAGAGGAGAAAGCCTATGGCATCATTGCTCTTGGCTTAGGAGATGACTATATTCATCACATCTCTGACTTAGAGTCTCCTTCAGAAGCTTTACAGAAGCTTGACATTATTTTTGGTGCTAGCTCTCACATCTCAAAATTGTCACTTAAGATTGCTTTCTTTGAATTGAAGATGGCTTGTGGCACTCCTTTGGCTACCCATGTCAATCACATGTGGAGTCTCATGACTCAACTTGCTTCTATCAACTCTCCAGTCACTACAGATGATGCAATGGTAGTGTTGCTCAAAAGTATGCCTGAAGATTATGATCGTGTTGTTACCACTTTGAAAAATCTTCCTAATCCTACTCTTGAAGGTCTTATTACTGCTCTTCAAGAAGAAGAAAGGCTTATGGAACTCCGGAGAGGCAATGACATAGCCTATGCCATAAAAACTCAAAAGGGTAGGCTTTCACCTTGCAGACATTGTGGGAAGACTAATCACCTCTCAAAAGATTGCTTCAAGATCAATCCTTGCAAACATTGTGGCAAAAACAATCACCATGAAAAGTATTGTAATATCAAAAAGGAAGCAACTACAAAGTCAGAAACTGCCAACCTACTTTCAGTTGATGTGCCTCCACAAGATGAGGCCTCCTATGAAGACTATGCTTTTTAAGCACTTTTTTGTTCATCATCACTTGGTCAAATTTTGAGGTTCTCTGCCTGGAGTAGTACTCCAAAAAGAATATGTTATGTCTTTTGTAAATCACCTCTGGTCACCATATGATGTAGACCATGTGATACGTGTTTTGACTATCCCATTTTTGTGAACCTCACACCCTTGGGAACCCTTGCTAGCATGAGATCCTAGCCATAGATTTATCCTTGACCACCATGAGATGGCATGAGAAACTATGAGACTAGATGTATCCTTGACACTGCAAGAGGCAACCCCTTGAGGGGGGGTATGTTGGGATAAGTATGATCAAGGGCTTGCTCTATGGTGCCTGTGTGCATCTCGGGGAGTCACATGTGTGTTTGTGTGTGTTGTAAAGGCACATCAAGTGCTATGATGTGTCTAGTGTGTGACCTAAGTGATGATGTAAGACAAAGGCAATCCCACTAATGTAGGGACTGATTCCCACTGATGTAGGGGCTGATTGCCACTTATGTAGGGAAGGTATTACCTTCTCCCCCTTTCTATAAGAGAGAGTCCTCTCTCTCACAATCCATAATAGAGAACTACCATATTTCTTTCATTGTGCTCTCACACCTCTTGCAAGATGCATCTATTCTATCCTACGGGATTCTACAGAAAGTTCTTTAGTATGTTAGAACAGAGCTGGATGGCAAAGAAGTAGTCGATAGTGTCCCCTTCGGCATGAAACGGAGCAACAGTGAGTGTTGGAGTCAAATGTGAGTCGGAGTGAGGTCGGATGGGGGAAGTGGCATCACATGTGTTGGGCAGATCAGAGTAAAAGTCAGAGCCAGAGTCAGAGTCAGAGTCAAAGTCAAAGTTGGATGTTTTCTTGTCGGATTATTGTTGGGGCCAAGCTCACCACTATGCATGCTTCTTTGAAGTTTGGCATACCTGTATCACTGATTAAATTGGGGTGGTCTAGATTAGAGCATACCTGAATGTTGCTGTAGATGAAACAGCATGTTTCATGTGTGCCTGTCGAACTTGTGTTAGCCAAAGGCTATTAAAGATAAATTTGTCAATCTAAATAGATAAAACATATACAGGATTGTGATTGAGGTCTTTACAGAGTTGCAGAGAGATTGTGTTGATTTTTTCTTGAGTGGGGTTAGATCCAATATAAGGTTTGAGCCTAAAACTGTTGATTGGTTTGTCAAATACGTTCCCATGTAGGTCAGCTAATTTGAAGGTACCTTGCTCAAAAACCTCAAGTACCTTGAAGGGACCATCATATCTAAGCTTGAACTTTCCTGGCCTTTTCCCCAACTTTGTGTTAAACATTAACACTAAATCACCTTTTTTGAACAATTTAAACTTTATGTTTCTATTTATCCATGTTGCCCTCCGTTTTTGAATTATATCAGCAGTATGTGAACTTGTGAGCCTATCCTCATCCAATTTAATTGAATCTTTTGGAGATAATTTATTATCTACTGCCACTCTTAGGCTACCTACCAGAAATTCCATAGGTACTACTGCTTCACATCCATATACCAACCTGAAAGCTGTTAACCCATTTGCAACCTTGTGTGATGTTCTAAGTGCCCATAGCACTGATCCCAATCCTCAGGGTGATCAGCACAACCATTCTTCTATAGGCCTTTTTCATCAATTTATTAGAGCTCTCTACTTGCCCATTGGCTTGGGGATAATAGGCTGTAGAGTTTTCATGCAACATCATGTGCATTTTAGTCATCTTCCTGATAGTTTTGTTGAGGAAATGTGTTCCTCCGTCTGATACTATTTCAATAGGAACACCAAATCTAGTGACAATATTGTGATAAAGGAAATGTGCTACAATTCTAGCTTTGCATGTTTTGAGTGCTACAGCTTCAACCCATTTTGTACAATAGTCAATGGCACCCAAAATGGCACCCAAAATATATTAATTACATAAAAATTTTGTTGGAGGTTTGATGGGTCCAATGAAATCTAGTCCCCATTTCTGGAAAGGTCCCAATGGGAGAATTGGTTAATGGGGCATCCTATCACTGTCAAGTGGTATATCATCTCTTTGACATGGCAAACATGCTTTGGCCCAATTATGAGCATCTTTTAGAATTGTAGGCCATCATAAACTAGCTTGCAAAATCTTCTTACCTGTAATGTCTCTAGAAAACTTTCCTTCTGCTGGTCCTCCATGGGCTTCAGCTAGGACAGCTTTCTCCTCATGATCTTGGACATATCTTATGATTACTTAGTCAATTCCTCTTCTATACAAAACACCAACAATGACTAGGAAAGGTATAAAACAAGTTTCTTTCTCTGATCCCTAGATAATGTTTCAAGGATTAAACCATCAGTTGAGAAAGAATAGCATTTTATCATTCCAATTAGGTGTCTCTTCAATTCTTACCATAAAAATGTCTGCATCAGGAAGTTCATCTAGAATGCCAGTTGGAGCTTCTCCTGATAGCAACCTGCTCAAGTAATTAGCAATGGCATGTTGTTTCCCAGGCCTATGTACAATGCTATAGTCAAATTCCTGCAATAGAAGCATCCATCTAGCCAAGCTTCCTATTAATTGCAGTCTGCTCACTAAATAAATGAGAGCTTGATGATCCACATGAAAATGTACCTTGTTTCCCAATAAATAATGTTTGAATTTGTGCAATGCATAGATCATTCCAAGTGCTTCTCTTTCTATGACTGCATAGTTTCTCTCATGCTTAGTTAAGATTCTGCTGGCATAGTAAATTGGTCTGAACCACTTTAGTGTTCTTTGCTGCATAAGTACTGCACCTACTGCTGCATTAGAAGCATTAACAAAAACCTCAAAAGAAAGAGTCCAGTCATGTGGTTGTAGTATAGGAGCTATCATCAACATTTTCTTCAGCATATTGTTGTGCATCACCCCAAATGTATGGCTCTATTTCCTGTGTCAATTTTGTGAGAGGATAGCATAAATCAGCAAGGTATCTGAGAAATTTGCAGTGCCATTTAATTTGGCCTATAAATCTTTGAAGTTGCTTGATGTTTTTGGGTGGTTTAGCATGTTGAATGATTGAAACTTTGTTTGGATCTATTTCCATTCCATCTTGGGAGATGATGTGCCCTACTAGAATTCCTCTACTTATAGCAAACGCACATTTGGCTAGGTTTAAAAGCTTAGACCAACCATTCTCCACTTAGCAAAGCATAAGCTCAAGTGTTGTAGATGCTCCACTTTTTTTCTAAATACTAAAAAATCATCAAGGAAAACTTTCATGAAAGATGTAAGATATTCAGCAAATACCTCCTGAATGTATTTTTGAAATGTTGGAGGAGCATTCTTAAGACCACAAATGTCATAACATTTGAAGCAAATACTCCCCATTCAGTGACAAATGCTGTCTTGTCTTTATCTTCACGTGCCATTATTATCTGGTTGTACCTACTAAAACCATTAAGAAAACTATAGATTTCATGTCTTGCTATAGCATCTAGTAAAGAATCACAAAATGGTAAAGGGAAAGGATCAGTAATGGTGGCAACATTGAGCTTTCTATAGTCCACACAAATTATGAGTTTTCTATTCTTTTTGGGCACAATCACAATAGATGAAAGCATGTAACATGTGTGAGAGAATAAATAAGACCAACTCTCAATAGTTTATCAATTTTCTCTTTAACTTGTTTGGCATAGTTGGGATTCATTCTATATCTTCCCTGTATCACTGGGACAACATCTTGCTTTAGGTTGATTCTATGCTGACAGAACTTGGGTCCTACTCCTTTCATATCAGTATAATGCCAAGAAAAGACATCCTTATACTCTGTCAATAAGTTTTTTAAAGCCATTTTGAAAGGTGGGCGAAGACCTGTACTTACCAAAACTTTCTTGGGGCTCTGGGGGTCTCCAAGGTTCATCTCCTCCAAGTCATCTTGTCCGGTCTCTAGCACTCTTTTGCATGTGTTCTTCAAAGTGAGCTTCAACTTCTAGGATGGCCTGTGCAGTTGATTTTTGAGTATCCTCATGTAGTGGGTCATCTGGCTAGGCTTGCTTGTCACTTTGGATGCTAGAGCTGATAAAATCTAGTGCTGACTATTTTTGGACTGTGTTCGGTTCTACCATGGTCAAACGTAGGTTAGATGGATCTGTTTGTTGATTTGAGCATGTATACTAATCAATAATTTTGATTACATCAATTTCAAAGATGGGAAAAACCGTAAGATTTCTCCTATAGAAAATTTCCTCCTCAAATGCTATCATATTAATGCCCTCTGCTTGTAGTGGTTGAGCTTGTTTTGGGAAGCTTCTCCTTGAAGAGAGATTGATTTTGAATTTCTTTTTGCCTTTCCTAATTTTTATTCTTTTTGAACCCCTGTCTTATTTCAATTTGATGGCTCTCAACGACGGCCTATTGCCCAATAACATGGAATATGCACAATCTTTTTCCTCCATCCTGAGTACCTCAAATGTAACTGTGAATGAGCCCCATAATAGTAATTTCCTGTCATCGTAGTATTCCAAGAGGTTGTATCCTCCTTTGATCAACCATTCTAACTTGAAATGGTGCTGGTGCAAGTTCATTGCAACAAAATTTTTTAAATAGATCCTCAGAGAGGAGATTCACTCTTGACCCTCCATCAACTAGTACCTCAGGGATCCTTTGCCTTTTATAGTCCACATCTATGAGTGGGACTTGATAATCCACATCTTCAATACTGGATGTGTAGATGTCATGGGTTTCCTCTTCATCATCACTATGTGGCTAATTTGTGGGTAGGGGATTGTCGGTAAAATGCAAATTCTGACATAATTGATGCTTAAAAGCTAGAACAAGATTCAGAAGTTGATCCAATGTTATTTGAACTTTGGAATCCAAAAGCTCTTTAAAGAAGAGTGTGGGATCTTCCTTTTCATGCTTGCCCTTTTCTTGTATATCTGACTTCTATTTTTGAGCGTGGTGTCTGGAATTGGAATTGTCTGTTCCTCTTTCATTTCTGTCATCTTGATTCTCTCACCACTATTTTGCTATTGTGCTGAGTCCGAGCTAGTTTGGCCACCAAATCTTGTCTATCTTTTGGAATAGATATCTAGTTGGAGGATGCTTGTACTCTTGTTTGTGTGGCTAGAGGCTTGTTAAATTCTTGTATGTTGCCATGCTAAAGTTGACTAGTTGTAGCTTGATGTCAGACATTTTTTCTTGGAAGACTGTCGGCGGACTGTGTTTGGAGTTGTTCGTGGTGAGCTTAGCCTTACCCTTGTTTTAGAGTTGTGATCTTCATGCTTTTGATGCTGCATTATTCTCTAGTATTTGTTGTGGATCTTTATTTCTGACTTGTGCCTAATTGGGCCAGTTTATTGGCTTTGTTGTCATTCTTGGTGCATCTCCAAGGCCGGGCATGGGATTTGTACCTTTATATCTGGTCATTGGCAGTGCTTGTATATTACTCTGACTTCTTTGAGTTTGTTTATTGTAATCCTATGTTGTCTCTGTGCCAACATGGACTTAGGTAGAACAGAATGTGTGTGTAGAGTAGTGGCAAAGCTCCGCTTGTACTTGCACAAGGCTAGAAATAATCCCTCTTAGAAATCCAACATGCATGTTCTACATGCAAGTTCAACATACGATTCCTACATGCAACTTCTACATGCAACTCCTACATGTGAGTTCTACATGCAACTCCTACATGCGAGTTCTACATCCGAGTTCTACATGCAACTCCTACATGCATGTTCTACATGCAAGTTCTACATACGATTCCTACATGCAACTCCTACATGTGAGTTCTACATGCGAGTTTCACATGTGCATTCTACATGCAACTCCTACATGTGAGTTCTACATGCAACTCCTACATGCAAGTTCTACATAAAACTTCTATATGCAAGTTCTACATGTACAAAGAGAATGTCTTACAATTCCTACATGCAGAGAGAGAAGCTCTCCAACTTGTATAAATACCCCATGATGGAATGAAGCCCACACTCTTTGAAGCATTGTGTTGAGTTCTACTTTAGTATTCCAAGCAATTGTCTCATGTGTCCATGCTTCCTTGCACTCCACATCCAAAATCATGTCCTAACCTTGCAACTCCTCCTCCCCTCTCCTCCAACCTTGCAACCCATCCTCTCCCTCTCCTCCTCCCTCCTCCTCCTCCCTTCTACTCCTCCCTCTTCCTCCTCCTCCCTCCTCCTCCCTTCTCCTCCTCCCTCCTCCTCCTTCTCCTCCTCCTCCTCCTCCCTCCTCTCTCTTCTTTCCCCCATCCTCTTACACCTTCTTCCTCTCCCACTCCTATGCTCCCCCTAAACCCTTAATCTCCATGATCTACAAGGGAGATGAGTTCTCCACCATGTACTCTACTCTAATCCTTGGAACCTCTTCTAAACTCTAGAACCTCTCTCTAAACCTTGGACCCTCCTTCTAACCCTTGGAACTCCTTCTAACCCTGAAACTCCTTCTAAACCTTGGAACCTCCTTCTAACCCTTGGAACTCCTTCTAACCCTAAAGCTCCTTCTAAACCTTGGAACCTCCTTCTAACCCTAGAACCTCTTCTAAACCCTGGAACCTCCTTCTAACCCTTAAACTCCTCCTAAACCCTGCAACCCCCAATGAAGGCGAATGCCTTCATGACCTCAACCATGATGATACATGTTCCTTTCACACATGCATGCACTATGTTTGCTCACCACACTTAAGCCTACGTCTCTCACTGGAACACGACTCGAGGTCCTAAGCTACATGTATACTATAAGTGACAACCCCGATATATCTCTAGGTGACAAAAAGCCTCGGAACCCTGCGTATTAAAAATACACTACTCTTCCTACCGAAGCCGTGGGAAAGAGCCAACATTTGGGGCCACTGTCGGGGATCGAATTTGGGTCACCCGCGTGATAGGCGGGTATACTTACCACTATAATACAATGATAGCTTCATGGTAATCCATAGAAAAAGCACACCCTACTACCCCCAAGGGAATGGACAGGCCGAATCCATCACCAAAATAATATGCATTATTCGCACCAAGTTAGTAGAACCACGGCGTTCTAATTGGGCAGAGAAACTGATGCAGCCTTATGGGCATACAGAACCACATTTAAGGTCAGTATAGCGAACACACCTTTTCAATTGGTGTACGGCCTTGAAGCTATGGTCCCACTCGAATTCATAATACCAATTCTACGCATAGCAGTACAGGAATGCATGGGAGACCATGTATCCTTGCAAGAAAGGCTCTATCAGTTGGAGAAGCATATAGAGACAAGACTAGTCGCCTATCATGCCATGACAACCAAAAAACACAAAAGAAAGGCATGGTTTGACAGAAATCTAAAAGTAAAGACATTAAGGAAAGCGACTTAGTCCTATTATACAATGCCAAAGTATACAAGGGGAAACTAAAGTATCTAGTTCAAGGACCCTACCGATGAGTACAAAAGATGAATCTCATCGGCGCTGTGCTGCTACAAACATGGGATGGAGTCCGATTCATGACAAAAATAAAGGTAGCCGACTGAAGCGCTACTACATCAACACACAAGCCATCCCTGACAGAAATGAAGATTTGGGAAACCAATTCTTCCTTAGTTAGGATTAGATTGTATCACGAGCACTCACTTGCATATGTACGTCTTCACACATATAGGTAACATCAATCGATTTTGACCTAGGGCTCAGAAGTGATGCCTGAGTTCTAGCTGCCCTATGAAAATCCTAGCAAAAAAAGCATATAGTTAGTCCTTACCCAGCCACTAGGTCATGCGCACTCACATGCTTCACTTAGACACATAGATGATTGCATGAATAATTGTACGACACACTTAATTTACCAAGACTTGTCCAAAGATGAGAAAAATATCTTCTGCCTATCTATACATCCTAGGTTTATAACACTCAGGATGGATGCTTTCATTGCATATGTATGCCTTATGGGTAGTCCTCCCCTCAGGGTTATCGCAGGTTTGTTGCCATTGCTACAAAGGCCATCACTATTATCTGCAAGGCACGACATAACCGATATCCCACCCATGCAGCTGATGATCCCATCGCACTAGCAAAAAGAAGTGTCAGAAGATGACAAGGCCTATCTCACATCCAACTTCCCATATCTAACCACTCTTTCTGCCAACATCATAACCTCACTTACCCTTGCTACTACCACCCTCTTAACCTATGTCAGAATTGAAATGTCTTTTCTTCTTTAGTTTTTTGGACCTTGACTTTGTGCCAAGTCTTCTTTCTACTCTTTGTGCAACATCAACCATGTTGTTGAAATAATTTACTCCTCCAAGCTGATCTTTGCCATCTACTATTGTCCATAATTCCTTGTTGAGTCCTTTATAAAAATAATTTCCCAACTGCTCATCAGTGGGTTGTTGATTGTTTGTCAACCTCCTGTTCAGATTTCTGAACATCTATGCATAGTCTTCAACTAACATATGTTTTTGCTTCATATTTTGAAGCTTCTTGAGTATGTCTTTTGGAGTTTTTTTCTTTATGAAATCGAATTCAAAAGGCAGTTTTCAATTCATCTAGCTAGTTCCTCATGAGATGTCTTGGATTGCAGTGGGCCGAATGAGTGGTAGATTTGAAACAAATCACTCAAGGAGCTGTATAAACTACAAGAGGTGGAATACATGCAACCTAGGGAGTCTAGAAGTAAGTTTTGGGGGCTATGAAAACTTTTGGAAAATTTTTAGCAATGTCTGGTTACACCTGTTAGCACATCAGATTTTGGCTAGGCGGTCCCTTCTTATAGAAAATTAATTTAGTGTGCACTAAATTAGCTGATGTTGAATTGGCAACTTTTAGACAGGGTTTGTAACATGGCATGGTGCTAAAATAGTATTCCTATGTGTGCTGAATCGGTGGCACTAGGTTATTAACACAGAGCATGCTAAGTTAGGTAACCTAGCATGATACTTAATTGCTAACCTTGAGTTAGCCTTAATTCAGTGTGTTTTTTCAATTGGCCTTTTTTAGGTATTTCTTGGACATTTCTTGACATTTTTTGACCTAGTGGGGGACTCTAACTAACCTTGCTTTGACAATCAATGAGATGACCAAGAAGGAAAAGTGCACCCTGACAATAAAATTGTGAAGGGGGAAATTCCAAATTTCTACCTTCATGCCTAAACACGTGAGGGATGCTATGCATGTACTAATTCCCAAATCGTAATTACGCTACTCACCAAGTGCATGCTATACTAACAAGTTTTATGCTCTATGAATTTGTAACCAGTGGCCTAACCTAGATACCCACCTAAGGCTACATAGTGGAAGATGCATGTGAGTGTTTTTGGAAGTGAAGATATTCTAAGAAAATAACAATGTGGCATACCTTGTCACCAACAAAGATGAAAATGGATCGGCTGGCCAAGATGCTACCTTGGGAGAGGTGTTTTTGGAAGACTCCTTGAGGATGTCGATGTGGTAACCTTAGTCACTCCATGTTGCTTTGTGGGCAGCAGCATTACATCCAATTGTTGGAGATCCTCTACGGCAGCAGGTTCTTCTGATACTAACCCCATATTAGGGATAGGTTCTTGTGGAGCTACTGAGTTGGTTGGATGCGAGAGCTTAACTGTTGGTTCTTCATTTGAAGCCCTTTGATGAGGGTTAGCAAAATTAAAATGCTAAGGGGGTGCCAATGTCGAGGCCAGGGCCTTCCTTTCGGTAGGACCTTGTGGACTACCTCCATTTTAAAAGTGAATTCTTGTGGGGCTACCATGGTGGCCTTGGTATCCAAGTGGTAGTTGGCCATTTTTTCTTGGGCTAGGCTACCATACTAGTTATGGTTGGGATGGAACAAGGTCAGCCCTTGTAGAAGTGACATTTGCAGAGGAGGTACAAGCATGGGGCATTGGTAGCCATATGCATCGATTGCCCTTATAGTACCCTTGAGCCTATAGTAGTATTTTTGAAACCTAGTAGGATTGCATTGTTGCCTGGGTCATGCGTGGCATGTTCTTTTCCTTTCCTTAGGTTGATCCCTTGTTGAGGCATTTGTGGTGGCTGAGGCAGATGGGGTGTTGCCGTCTAGCAATGCCTCCAATGGCAGTTCTTGGTCATTGTTTCTCCATCCTTGCTTTATTTGTGGTTGTTTTGGCTGAAGTGGAACCTTCTATGAGGGGGAAGTAGCAACATTCTTAGGTATCCAAGGAGATGGGGGCAAGGGTGATGATGTAATTGTTGGGGTGGGCTCCAAGGCCACTTTGGAATGTGCAATTTGTTTGTTATCCTAAAACTGACTTAGCAACTTAGCAGTGTCGATTGTTAGATTATCCAAATCCTCTTCCTCTTCTAAGGTTGCCTTAAAATTTGTCATTAGGCCTTTTTGTTTAAGTTTAGCCTTGGGACTCTTTAATCGCTTGTCTTTTCATGCGAGTGACCTCTTTCTTGAGCTCCTTTTCCCTATGAGCTACTTGAAGAGTTTGTTGAGTTAGATGGCATAGTAGCTCTTAAGCTTGCTTTCGTTGATATAGCTATCCATCTTGACTCCATCAAGGGTTGCAATTTGGCATGTCCCTTGTGGCGTGATTCCACGACCCAGTAGGGACCCATTCCATGAGGCTTCAATTTTTTCTTGGTGTTCCTTACACTATACAACAATAATGCAAGGTTGCCTTCGCTAAGGTCCTTATTTTTAAGATTGTGGTCAAACCAACATTTTCTTCATAGTTTTTCAACTTTCATGCCATATGCCACCCTAAGTCTAGTCTCATCAAGTTTCTCGAGCTTTATTAGCCTCTTAGGAATGGCTTCCTCAGATTATCTTTCTGGAACTACCACCCTCATGCTCTCTAATGGTCTACAAAGAATACAAACTTGTTTGCCAATAGATAGTAGCAAAACTTCGTCATGGCATAAACCATTGTGAGGCCTTCCCTCTCCATGGTTGTATAGTTCATCTCAGCATCGTTAAGTTGGTGACTTGCAAAATATACGGGGTAGTCCAGATTATACTCACCTGGCTACACCAGCACACATCCAATTATGAACTTTGAGGCATCGATATGCACATGGAATATTAAATCCCAATTTGGTGCTCGCAAGATAGGAGCTACAACAACCAATAGGAGTTTAAGGGTCTCAAAGGAGGTTTGTCATGCCTCTGTCTAGTTAAAATACAATTAAAAGCTTATTTAAAGGGAGAAAAGTCTTGGTGTAGCTATAAATGAACCTTCTATCATAGCATGTATGCCCAGTGAAACGTTGCACACCCTTGGTGTTTGTGGGGGACGATAGCTCCAAAATGAGCTTAATCTTGTTGAAGTCCATAGAAAATCCATTTTTGGGCACACGTCATAAGATCACCCCAAGTTTGACCCAAATTTGGCATTTGAGGGGTTGAGCGAAACTCTATATAGGCGGCACCTCTAAAAGACAAGTCTTAAACATTTTAGCTAGTTATCAAGTGTATGCAAAGATCATCAAGGAATCCCTCTAGAAAATTCCCTAATAATCTTTAAAGGTTGTGATCATCGCATTTGCAATGTTGCGGGAGCATTAGTGAGCCCGAACATCATCACTCTTGAAGCATAGGTTGCATGACCTCAGGAGGCACACCGTTCATATCCATGTACTTCCAAGCGAAGCAATTTTTGTATTCTTGGAGGAGAGAGATTAAGGCCTCTTCCTATCCAAGCGTGAGGTCATCAATGATGTAGACCGATTTAGGGTCTTCCTTCAATCATGCAAGATCTTCTTTAACTTTGGATATACTATCAAAACATGGTTGGTTTCCCTCTTCTATCATCCTTTTGTCCTCCTCTAGAAGTATTTTGTGGTCTTGGACCATATAGGATTTAAAATGCTTTGGGACTTGGCATAGATCGATATACTCCACCTCATCATTCTCCAAGTCATACTAAACGGGTTTCTTCTCCTTAGGAGAATTCTTTTTGTTTTTAGCCCTTGGGACCTTATCCCCTGGTTGGGGCTCAACTTTTGGTGACTTCTTATCCTTTTGTGGGGGTTCTTCTTTTGGTTTCATAAACCCCAGTGGGGTCTTTAGTTTGTTCAACCTAGGTCACCAATTGGAGGATAGCTCCTAGTGCATATTGACAGCACTAATGTATCAGAACCAATGAAGGTCAAACTTTCCCTTTCTCACTCCTATTTCTTCCTTAGGTGCCTTAAGCATATTAATCATGTTCAAGGGACTCTAGTCTCTGGCACCTTGGTATTGTAAGTGGCCGGCCATCTATGTTCCTCCCTTTTTAGGCACATCCATGGCTGCAAGAATGTGCATCTAATTTGGTAGAGCTCGGGCTTTGGAAGAAAAGCTTACCAATGTTCATCCTAGCCCTCTCTTGCACGTTTACTAAGGTGGTCTGCTGGGTAGTGTCTAACTCGACTGTGAATAGATTACCAAACATGAGATGGGCTTTCCAAGTTTGAAGGTCTACCCTCATGACTTGCTCATCCTTACATAGATATATGAAATTCGAGGTCCACCAGTCATGGACCAATCTTGCAGTGCACATGAAAGGTCTCCCTAATATAATATCGTAGCCATCTGGTTGGTCATGGAAACCCATAACCACAAACCATACTCGGTATGTTAGTCCAAAAGCCTTGATTTTTATGTCTCGTACCAGTTGGGATGTAGCTCCATTGGCTAACTTGACCACAAGATTTGTACTTTTCATCTTGGATCGTTCCAACTTGAACCAACATTGTTTGGTAACTATACTCACTCTGGTTCCCCCATCCAAGATTGACATGGAATTCTTATCCTAATAGGAAATGGGAAGTGTCGTGTTGGTTTCGTCACTTTCAAAATAATGACCCAATTTGTTGATTCATGCCTTAAGCAGATTCAGCTCCTCAATAGGTGGTTCTACTACTTTAGGAGCTACCTTATTGGGGGTGACCATTTGCCCATTCATCCAATAATAGAGATCCCTCCAAAGAGTTGGATTTCCCTGTGGTAGCAAGGTTGCAATGGGCATTTTAACCTCTATGGATAGGAATATAGCTAGCCTAGCCACATCTCGAAGCTATGTAATTGATTCACATCCCATCGACTAAGGCTCTTTGAAGCCATAAAAGGACATTTGATCCTCTTCTACCATTTGGTGCTATGCAGGGTCCTCCTTGAACATTTTATGCCTTAGGAGTGAATGTCCTACAGATGAACCATGTGATCCTTCATCTTCCACTTTTTCAAGTATAGGAGAGCCTTTAGGAGCTCTATTGAAGGTCTGATAATTCGAATGGATCATATCCAGCCCCTTTCTGGTCATGAGCCATTGCTCAAATTTTTCTTGGCAATCACATACCAGTTGATGTGCCTTAGCATGGCATTCTTTCACAATAGCTAGGTTTGTATATTCACCCTAACCCTTAGAGGTTGGAGGTTTCCTAAAATTCAACACTCCCCTAGTACCATCCATTTCTTTAGGTAGTTGACTGATCGGGTTCTGAACCAAATGGATATGACCAAAAGAGACAAGGTGTATAGGGTGGTTTTGTCCTCATCAAATTTGTTTTGAATGATTACCCTATTAGATCCTTTCCCACTTTAACTACACCTAGACGCTTTGTGTCCTTAGGCTAGGATGAATTGGCTTTGTCTCTCTTGGCCTACTTGCAGAGTTCTTTGCTGAATTCTCTAACCAGGGCCCTAGTTGTTATGTTTAGGGACACACCAGACACTCAGCCCTTTTGTATACTCATCAAATTGATGCTGGTCTTAGGATTTGCAGCCTTTCTAGGGGTCCTACTATGCATCGGCCAATCTTTGTAAAGATGATGCAACCTAATTGTTGCTAGTGGCCATTGGTTGGGGTTGGTCATCTTTATAGGGGCAATCCTTAAGAAGGTCATGTCCTTCGCATGTATAACAAGCCACCGATTGATTGGTTGGCATGTTGTATGGACACTCACTAGCTTGGTGGGGACCTTGACATATATAGCATTATATAGGTGGTCTATGAGTCAATCTGTTCATATCCCTAGCCTTTTGAGAAATAGTTTGGTCCATTTGATAGATCAAAATATACTATTTGTCCTGCATAATATAGTGACTTATATAATTGGATTGGTATGGGGAGCTTCCATATTATGAATAATCACTCACCGAAAGAGTGTGGTCTGGCTCTTCCCAATCATTGGATGGTTCCTCTATTACTAGTTGATTCATAGGAGTAATCCGAGGTGGTGGTAGTGGTGGTTGAGAACCCAAGATGTGTGGAGGTAATGGAAGGTTTTGATCCCTTTATTGCCCTTGATTGGCTGAATGGGCTCCGTGTGGTCAATTGTCCCTAAGTGGATGGAATAGGCGATGCGAGAAAGGTCAGGGGCGGCCTCTATTGGTACGTTGGTTGGGGAATGACCTTAGGATATTGGCATTGGTAGGACTAATGGTTTCCCCATCATTTGCAATGGGCATAGTAGGGTGTTGGCCTAGCCCTAAGGCAAGGACAATTGTTGGTGGGATGATTGCCTATGCAGGTGCCACACCGCATGTCATCTCATCTTGGGAATAGGTGAGGAGGATTTCTAGGGCCTTCCTTCATAAATTCCCCCTTGAGTTGATGGCTAACTCATTTATAAAATTAGTGGCCAAATCTTCCATGTTTATGCCCTTGGTAGGCAGAGTTGTCTCCTTCATTTCACGAAAACTTGTGGTCTTTCATAGTTGGAGACACTTCCTATGAAGCCACTTGCATCTTATCTCTTTGGGCTTTCTCCTTCATATTGTCATCTAAGCATAAAGCAGTTTTGCCACACAGGTGAAACACCATAGGGTTCATGGCAAAGAGATGGTCATGGAGTTTGGAGTCCCACAGTCCTATAAGGAAGCATGGCAAGAGTTGTGCATTGCTCATCCTTTCGTGTAGCGTTGCAATGTGAGTTTAGATGCTTCATTTAAGCAATGCAATTGTGAAGGAACTCGCTCTCCTTCTACGTACCTTCCTACAATTGATTAATAGGGATCCATTTGGGACCACTACTAGGGGCAAACCGCAATATGAATGATCTTCTTAGCATGTCCAAGTTGATCTTCTCTTAGGGATTTATAGCCCTATGCCATTGACCTGCCTTGCCATCAAGGCTTAGTTTGAAGGTATTGACCTTGTCTAGGTTGCCAATGTCCCCAAAGGTTTCACAGAATTGCTCAACCTTTCCACGTGGGACACTGGGTTTCCTTCACCCAAGAACTTGATGAGTTTGGAGATCGTGATCAGTTTACTCCTAGAGGATTTGGTGTCCCTTCTAGTTTTGTGATGTGGCCCCCCTTCTTAGTGCTTGCACTAGAATCCTCATGGCTTCATCTGCAAGCACCATTTGTGGCACAGGAGGATTTGTTGGTGGGGAGGACACTGTCCCATGATGTATGGGCTTCATCGAAGGTGGGTAACAAAAGATCGTGGGTCGAGAAAAGATGGGATTAGTGATTCTTGACCCATTAGGTCTTGGGACTGGCATTTCAAGCAAGCTTGGTTGTACTAGCTGCACTAGTGGTGGCATGGGCATCGGCACTCTAATTGGGTATCAATCTATAAGGAGCAGAAGCGGAGTAGGGAGTACCTTCTAAGACACTTCCCTAAGTTGGGTACAAGGGGGAACATAAAGACAACATCCTTGGTAACGTATCCTCCCCATATTCCCCCTACTCACCCATTTGTGAAATAGGATTTTGCAATCAATAGCTAGTTGGCATATTTGGCTCAAAAGTGTTGCTAAATTAGGGTTGTCCCTCATAGAAGCATGCATGTTGTGCCGAGGAGCTCACCGATATGGACGGTATTGGGGCACTCCACACAGCTTCCGGCATAGTCCACGTTGAAGGGCCGTGCGGCTCCTTTGGCACTCTGATTTGCCTTGCAAAGGGGTTTACCATGTGGGGTTAGGCCGCCCAAACCTCCCCATCATGTTGAGGAAATTTTCTCTGAGCGTTGTGGAAGCCATGAGGGAATGGGGTGAACTAGAATTAGGAGCCATAGGGACCTTGGGGTTTGGGTTTTCACCCATTTCTCCCTTAAAGCTCATGGAATCCTCTAAGCAGGCTTGTGATGGCTCGTGTATGGAGTGTGAGCTCAACATAGAGTTCCTGAATTGAACTGATGCTAGACCAAGCACTTGGCGGAATAAGATATTATCAGAAGCACTATCTTTCGGTTCCGGATCAAATGCCATCACCCTTCTGGACCTCAAGTGCGCATAGGTGAGTCAAGGTGAGTGGACACCTAGCTAGCTAGGTCAATCAACTCTCATTTCCAACCAATTCGCTAGCCCAGTGTTCACTAGGTTACTATGCAACATGAGCTAGCTTAATAACTTAGCATGCACGTTGTTATAACTTAACATGTTTCTTGTTAATCTTAATGCAATGTGTTGGAATGTTTAGTGCTTCTGGCCTGATTTATGAGTTATCTAGATTTACAGGCTTATCGCCATTTTTTTAGTTTCTCCCTTGGTTCATTTAATCCATAATTTTACCCCTTTATTAACTTTTTAAGTTTAAGTTCAATGATTCTGGGTGGTTGGTGGACATCCTCAGCATAAAGGATCACTAAATGATCAAAATGAGACAATGCAGATCAATTTCACCCTTGCACTAATAACCAACAAACCCAGCATGCACTAGGTTATGATTAATGCAGCATGCGTCCGGATGCTAAGGCAGCATAGGTCAACTTACTAACCGCACGTGCATTGCGTTAAGAGTTGACCCTTATTTTACATCAGATTTGGTGCATTAATTATGCCAGCTGGCAGATCTTGTTAGTTTTCAGGTTGTTAGTGGCTATTACAATGTCAATTGCTAGCCCAACATGGTCAACAGCTATCCCGGCATGGTCAAAGGCTAATGCAACATGCCAGACAACACAATGTGCACAGGGTTATATTGTAGCATACGCTAGGTTAGGACTAACCTAGCGCATCTCTTCCAGACTCTATTGCCAACAAACTTTTTGAAATTTTGAGAGCTTGTAGGGCTTCTGTGCAGTGTTTGGAGTGCTTGGGGAGTACTTTTCTATCTACAAGAAACAAGCAAGTATGGAGAAAAATAGAGTATTTTCTTCCAAAAAGGGACCGCTTGTCATTCCCAAGACCTTGAAACACAAACCCAATCATCACATATCATCTTTTTATGAGAGATGGGACTGCATGCAAGGTTTAGCAATGATTTTCTCTACCATTTCTTGGATTTAAACACTTTCAAGCGTCAAAAAACTTCAAAAACTAGCTCGAATTGACTACCTAACTTCTTTCTCTCTCACTTTCTTCTTTTTCGCAGCTCATTCCACTCTCAAAATGCCAAAACCAGGCACTTTTCAACATGTTGGGCACTGAACAGAAGAAGCACATAAAGCATACCTTGAACTCCTTGGCAATGGCACCAAAAATGTGTAGTCCGACGGTGACTCGCATGTCATGGGGATCTTGAAGGGATGCCAATGGAGCCTCCTACTCCATGCTACTCCTTATGGGAGCAATGCGAGCACGTACGGGCCTTGAGTGTCATGCAAATGGCTTCCGAAGTTGTAGCAATGTGAATCCTCTAAAGAAGAAGGGGGAAGGGAGAGTGGAGGAGGACGAGGGAGGGGGAAGGGGGAGCAAGAAGCAAGAGAGGGGAAGGGAAGGGGGATGAGAGGCATTCACAATGGCAAAAGCGAGAAGAACATGAACAACACTCTTGAACAAAGAGGGACCTTGTATTCCTCAAACTTGCAAGTTTACACAAATGAAGACCAAAATTTGACTTTTGGCCTTTTATACAAGCAGCCTTTTGAAGGGAGGACCAACCCTATGCCCTCACTCCTCTTCCTACCACTCTACTATCTTATTCCTAGCATTGCTCTTGGCCCTTGGACTGCTATGGCTCCAAGGTAACTTCCAACAAAATTCATGGATGCATTGCGCATATTTACAAGAGTTTGTGGGAAGGCACATCATTTGACGAAGTTGACCCAGGCGGTTGGATCCATGAGTTGAGCTTTAGCTTCAAGTCATTAGTACGATGGGGTTGCCTTCATTCTGTTAGTTTGTTGTTTGGGCTTCGCTAATCCCTTCCCCTTCTCTATTTGCCTCTCAGTTGGGTTTTTTCTTTGGCTTCATTGGGGTTCTTTTTCCCTTTTTCCGGTCGGTGGGGGGGCCAATCATTCATTCTTCCTCTTGGACATTTCTTGGAATAAATCGTCCAAGACATTCATTGGTTGAATCTTGATTTCCTTTGTGCTTCTTGCCAATAGATAGAACTATGCACCTACACATTTTGACTTTTGCTACCCGACTTAGATCTTTGCCACTTGCTCAATGATCTATGAAGCCAAGTGCTTTGCCCAACTGATTAATTCACCTCTTGCCACCTTTTGGGCTAGCATTTGTGGTACACATGTATTAGATGTCTTGAGCTATATTTTTTTTGACAAAATAAAAAAGAAAGTATTCACTTTCATATCCTTTGCTTTACTGGTTACATACCCTTTCCCATGTAGCACATGTTGTCATTAAATAGTTAATGTACTATGATAGGGTCAGGAGATTCATCATAACAATGGATTGTCTCAATGGTGATGCACACCTCATTCCATCGCAAACTCTCAAGGCCAATCAATTGTAGCTAGTTGAGCAAATCCAATGGCCATTAGCAAATGGGGCAACGGTGAGTTTTGGGCCCTTTCATTTCTTTGGTTTTTTCTTCTTAGGTGCAGGCCCTTCAATCTTCATCCCTTTTCGATTCAGACTTGGTTCAACACCATTTGGTTTGTGGCGTGAGGGGCTTGAGGTGGGGTTTGGAGACTATGGAGGTAAGGGAGTCTTGACTACTCGAATTATGAATGAGAAAAGTGAGCCTCTCTTTCCTTGTAGGGTCTATATATGAGGGCTTCTAGTGTTCACTGCCCAAATGATCTATTCATTGTCAAATTGTCGCTCTCTCATCGCCTCTCCTTTCCATCATTAAGTCCTCCCACATACAACCCTGGCCATTTAAGATTGTACTTTTGTGGGAGTTCTAATCCATTTTGGCACTTCCCCTCATGATGATTCCGCTTATTTTGTCTATTGAATTGCACATGTAGACCAAAACATGTCGATCTACATTCCATTGATTTGCTTTGGCAGGTCATTTCCCTCCAAGTCCACCAGCATAATGGTCCCATTCCCAAAGTATTTTTTGATTCAACATGGCCCTGCCCAAACCTTGCTAGATAATGCCTTGCATCTAGGCTACCCTCAGCCTATCAATTTTGGACAATTTATCGAGCCTCTTTGTGATGGATGCTTCTTGGCTTGATTAATAATTTACAACACCTTGTTCATTGCTTTGGCCTAACCGTTTGCATGTGGATAGGATGGTGTTAATTTCTTGTACTAAATGAGGAACTCCATCATGACATGAATCCCTTGATTGGACACAATCTCAATGGGACACCTAAATCTATAGATGACATTCTCGTAGAAGAATCTTGCGATACTTTGGGTTGTGTTATCCCCGAGGTCTTTTACTTCAGCCCACTTGGTGACATAATCGGTCATCACCATGATGTATTCATTTTGGGCTAGATGGTGTGGTCATATTGAATGGACTAATGAAATCAAATCCCCATTTTTGGAATGGTTCCCATGGTATGTTGGTTGCAATGGCATCTAGTCTTGGAAGGTCGGCCTTCCTATTTGTTGACACGCATCACAATTGTTTCAATCTTTTGCAACATCTCATAGATAGTGCTCCACATAAATGCCACACACTTAGTATTTTTTGTACTGTGACATCTGTGGAGAAAAGGCCATTGGCTACCCTTTGATGGGCTTCATCCATGACAATTGCTCTTACGTGCGAAAAAATGCATCGCCAAAGGACCATGTGCCCCCCTCTTCAGCACAACTAGCCACCTATGAGGGAATACTCCTGGATTTAAGCACAATCCTTTGCCTTTTGTCCTCGCTTGCATATTCATTAAATGCTACCCTAGAGAGAGAGATTGAATTCTCTCTTTGTGCTTGTCTTCATATATTGACACTGAAATCAAAAAGCGTTGGGGAGACCATCGTCAATCCTTTCATTGGATTTCTTATCTTTTGTTTAAGACAAATTATCGGCTCCATAATGTGATGAACTGGTCGTGTGGATGATCTTGAAATCGAATTCTTAGAGCAATAGCATCCACTAGATCAATTGTGGATTCATGATTGTTTTGTTAAGTAGAGTAATGCTTGATTATCCACATAGAAGATGAAGGGGTTGCCTATTAGATCGTGCCAAAAATTTTGGACACTTTACTCCATCCCAGGGCTTCTCATTTGGAATAGGAGGCTTGGTTGATATGGAAGCGAAATAAGATGCATCATGTCAACATAGAGTATTTGAACTAATGTTGGTATTTTGTGTGATACCCACCTTCATTCTCTCCCCTCATCCTACTTGGAGTAATATTGAAGCCACCTTCATCCTCCCCTTATTGAAGTAATATTGAACAAAGATATCAATTCCTTGAGACAATTCCACCACCATTAGTCTTGCCCAAATGTAAAATGTCCTTGGATTTCATCCCTCCATGAAAAAGCAAGAGTGTTGAGAGTCCATGTGGTCACTTTGCATCAATTTGAAACCATCGTAGGCTAATTTACCATTTGATTGGCCCCCTCGAGTTGCCATCTCTTCAATGAGGTTGATATCTCCATTGGAATGGCAACTTATTACCACCCAAGCTTAGATAGCAATTGCTCTTCGAATGAAAGATGAGGTGCTACAACCCTGGGTGGGAAATCTCCATTCACATGAGCATCAACTTCAAAGCATCAGGTAAAGCGAGCATTTTATCGATGCAGGCAGATGAATCGTGGCAATCAAAAGCGCGAGCAGAAGTGAGAGGGCAAGAAAGGTTGATGTGGATGTATGATGGACCAAAATAATCTTTTCCAAGGGAGGCATTAAAAAAATGGGTGTGTCTAAAGAAGAGACAAAAACGGCTGTTTAAAAGGGAGAAGAGACAATTGCATGGTTACATCAAGGTAAGAGATGCCAAGCGTGGGCACCCAGGACTCTAGATTTGTAGGATTTTGTGGGAATTTGGAGCACAAGGCAGCCTCTGGAACGGATCTTTGTGGCGTACACACACAGAATTCATAATGGAATAATGCACTACAGTTTCTTTTTCTGTTTTTTGCATGGAGATCGATTTCTGTGCATAATTTGCGTGGGCTCTCAAGGAGCTGTGGCGATTGGACAGCTCTTGAATGTTGTTTTTGTGCATTCCCATTTTTGCTCTTGTTTATGCCCCAAGTTTACCATACTCGCTCTGCTTTTTGATGCAAGAAAAGTTGAGCTTAATCGATCTGTCCTCTACTTTGCAACTTTCCCTTCTGCAGGGCAACCTCACCATCATCTCTCTCAGAAGCCCACAATTTTCTGCGAGCAGTGGCAGCTGCTATTCTTCTGCTCTGTACCCAAAGCTGAGCATAAGCTGCTTAACCACATTCAGATTAAATCTGAGGCCCGTTGAGCTGCAGTTGCTGCTGCTGCCAAGAGGCTAAGGTTGAATTGCTTGCCAAATTGCAATGTAGTTGGAGAGATCTACACTCCTGCTGGTCTCTCTTCTCGAATCTCTAAGAGCCAATGTAATTTGAAGCACTGGGCACCAAGGACACCAACATTGAAGCTTTTTAAGCTGCTGCTGCCAGCAGCTATGGTTGAACTGCTTGCAAGATAGTGCTGGTCTGTCTTCTCGAATCTCCAAGATAATCGAGATCATGATCTGCTACAATCAATGGTATTGTAAAGTAGTGCTCTCAGACCTCCAAATGCGAGCTCTGCTGTCCGCTACTTCTCTTCCTGTAAACGGTCGTATCAGAAAGATGCTTTGCAGTGCTGCAAATTGCCATTTCGGGAGGAAAGTACCCCTGCCATCTCCGAAGGAAGGTGCTGCTCTGCAGCTTTTGTAATTTTTGCTTGTACAAATGTAACTGCTCTCTCTTTCTTCTCCTTCTTCCTCAAGCAGGAAGCTTGCAGATTTTCCTCCTCTCCCAGACCCCCATTTTGCATAGCTTGCCACTTCCAAGCTCGTCTTCTCGAACTGCTCATGATGCATGCAGATGCATAGTATTCACTGTTCTCCCAGAGGACATCATAGCTCCCCCTTTGACTTGTGTGTAATTGTTGCTTCTCCCTTCTACCACTTTTCCCTTTTATCTCAAAGCTTGCCGTTCCACTCCCTTCGGGATATTGCAATTGGAAATCGTGCCTCGACCTGTGATAGACTCCCATCACAGTCCCCTGTCCCTTACTCCAAAGCACATATCGCCATCTGGGGTTTTAATCATCGCACCTTTCTGGAATCTGCACTCCCGTCGCTTGACACAGGAGAGCTCTCACGACGCCGACGATCTTGCACATGCTTTGCGTGCATTGGAGCTCACAAGCGAGAGCAGCGGTGGCACAGGCAGATAAGGCCATTTGATCACCATTGGCACGCCACGCTGAATCGACGCGCAAGGGTGATTCCAGCGTGCCAACGTCCCCCCTGAGGTAGGGGGAGTCTCGGATTGCATGGCAGATTCCAAGCTGAGTGGTGAAACCTTCACAAATCACAACCCAGGTCGCGGCGAAGTCAAGGCGAGCTCCACGCTTCTGAATTCATCGAGTGTTCACTCAATCTCCTTCGCTTCGGGCCACTTACTCTTCTTTGCCCTGTGCTTCTTTCACCTTACAAGCCGGGGGCCTCTTGCCAGGGGTGACTTCACTGATTCCTCCAACTCAACTGAAAATTCAGTTCGACGGGAAGGTGTAGATACTTCTCTTCTCAAGTATGCATTTCTTGCAATTACGTCTCAAACGAAGATAGGAACCGTGTACAATGTCAGTTTAGCACCAGATCTCGATGGAATTTCAGCTCAAGCTATTCGACTCAGATCCGGTAGCTTGAAGAAACGAGGCCTGACTTTCAACGAGTTTTCAGTACCACCGGGGGCTGGTGTCAATGCGAGTAACTCTCTGATCATGATGATTTATCGCAGAATCTTCCACTTCACCGTGTATTCGCTGCCCGTGCAATACGAATTCGGGGGTCCTGTTGTGGGTATAATCAACTACTCACCGTCTAACTTGACAACGCCTGATACAACACTTCCAGAACTACCCATTACCTTTCCCAACAGGTCTATCAGCGTTCGTTTACCCCTCTCTGTTTCACTCGGGAAAACGGTTCCTCTTTGTGCCTTTTTCTTTGCCAATGGCTCTGTCAATTTCAGCAATGTCACCTCCTTACCAAATGTGTGCACATATGCCACTCTTGGGGACGTGGCTTTGGTTATACCATCTTCCTTTGCGCCCCCGCCCTCCCCACAGATCTCATTTCCTGCACCTGCAAGTCTACCAGCTCCTTTGCCTGGAGAGAAAGCTACGAGAAATTGGAGATTTGCTGTAGGGGCCACTTGCATAGCTCTCGTAGGATTGGGGTTGTGTGTTGCCATTGCTCTTATAAGCGTGGGACTCTTAAAGAAAGTAAAGGTTGCAGTCATGGCCCGTTTTGCAGCGAATGAAGCAGCTCTTCAAACATCTCTGATCGGAAACAGCCGAGCACCGTCAGCTGCGGGTGTTCGAACTAAACCCACTTTAGAGATGGACATGGCCCGCTTCACAGATTGACTTTTCTACACGCTCTCAACTACATTTTCAGTGTTCTTGAGCAACTCAAGTCGCAGAGTGCAGCTTAGCCCTGAGCACGGATGCTGCTATTTTAACTCAGCAACTTTACAATGTCTGGAAGCTTCCGAGGCTTGCTCGAGTATCAGCCTCAATTTTTTGAGTAAGAGGTCTTTCATCTTCAAGTCTGAATCTGTGATTGTGCTCTTCTGCTTTTCCCCATGGAAGCCAGGGGGAGGAAAGAGCAAGTAGATCTCATACTTGGCTACCTAACAATGTACCTATAGGTAGACTGGTAACCAATTTGTTCATTGAAATAGCGCAATAACTAACATGAGTTGTCCACTATTTTTTCAAAACAGTGGTGCAGCAAAACATCCATTTGAGTTCGAAACAGAGTTTATAAGAAGCTCTTCTGTCTCCTTGTCAATCGATAGCCATAACTCTCTCTATACCAAGGAAGGAACTTCTCATCTGATTTTTAGCTTGAGGTGTTCATAGAGTGCTACAGGTTAAGAAGGATTTGGGTGCTTGCTTTGTTTTATAGGACCCAGATTTACTGATTTTGTGGAGGTGATGAGCTAGACAGACTTTCGGTTTGTGTGTTTTTAATGGGGCCTGCCTATCCTTCAGCTCAACTCTAAGGTTCATGAGATGCTTTCAGAGAAGCGCCATGAGGTTCAGTAGCTGCATTGTTTCCCGCATGATTTTGGCCATCTGTTTCTGAACTTAGTCATTTATTATTGCTTGGGACGTTAAACGATGCAGATGTGATGAGTGACGTGTTTGGATATTGTACATCACATGTGGTGATAGAAATGTTCCCTTTTTTTTCAATGGCTCTTGTTGTCTGATCAATCTTGTACATAGATCTGGCTCTAGAACGGTTTGATAGGTTGAGTATGGTCCAACTACAGAGTCCCGCACACATCTTAGTGTTGTCTTGAGGGAGAGAAAGGAGGCCTATTCTCGTGGTAAGTTACTAGGAAACAGGGGGTGAACTTTTTTGATGTAGCTGTATGTAAATGTAAGATCCTGATGCTTTTTAATGATTGATATCTGCATACCTACCTTTGCTCTCACATGATCTGGAGTGTTATTAATGCCCTGATTTAGGAGTGGTTTGCTGCGGGCAGTGCAAACCTTTGCAGCTGTTGTTGGGTCTCATCATCAACAACATTGCTGTAGCGGATCGTTTTCCTGGAAGGAAAGCTGTATGAGATTGGAACCTTGCTGTAGGAGCCACTTGCTAAGTTGGCTAGGGATTTTGTATTGCCATATCTGTCTCACACTGAATGAAGAGGCCCTTAAGACATCTCTTATTGGAAATGACAGGGCACCTACAGAGGAACGCATGTCTGTTTCACACTCAATGAAGAAGCCCTTAAGACATCTCTTATTGGACTGGCAGGGCACCTACAGCTGCACGCGTTCTATGCTCGGTCCAGAGAATTGAGTGCTGAACAACTTCTCAGCGTACCTCGTAATAAGGGAAGCCAGATAGACTTTGGAACTATCTTGTCGCTACCTGGGATCTTAGTCCCGACACTTATACTTTTTAAGTCCCAGTCATTCCCTACGTCCTCGTCTCTAGTAGATCAATCATCTTCATTTCGGAAATCCTAATCCATCATGTACTTTTCTCCTTATTGAAAAGGAGAAGGACAATTTCCTTGTAAGAATTTTTGAAGAATGGAAACCCAGGTTTTTAATGGTTGAATTTCATGCTGTGAATCACGTAAGTTAGTCCGGTTCACAAGAATGGCACACAATTGGCTGTATCAGTTCTAATGCTGATAACTATTATTTTTCTCTCAGTGGCAATTAGATTTAGGAGAAGCGCACATACATACTTCATTGCTTATACCCTCTTGACAAAATGTGTGTAGGGTAGCGTTGTTTTGGTAGCACCTTTGCCCAGCATGGCTTGATTAAATTTTTGGTATCAAAATTGGTTAGGGCCTCGTTTTGTTGTCGTTTTTGTTTCTCACATGCAAACAATTCCATCATCTGCATGAGAATACGCCCATGTAGACGGATGTTTGCTCATGCTGAGCACTCACAAAACGTGAGAAACTGAGATCCCCACTCCTGCCGATTAAATCTGATAAACCTTGATGGATGGATGTGCCATGGTCTTAAGGATCTTGATCTAAATTTACTTGTTCTTTATTTCTTCTTTGCTTCACTAACTTTATCTCTTTACCTTTTATTTCTCCTTTTGTTTCTGGATTTTCACTAATGGTAGCTTTCTCGCCTTCGTTGATTAATCACCCGTGGATCTTTGGTTCCAATTCCTTTGTCGTTCTTTTCTTCATCCTCCTTGTCCTTGACATAACTTTAGAACGCAATTCATTGTTTCATCTCTTTATATTAATATATTCTATTTATTTGGCTGCAAATTAGTGGTTTGATTAGTGATTAAGCTACTCTTGCAACAACCTTTGTAAATTATTTCCTCGGAGCAAGTTAATGGATCTTGTATCATTTAGTCCTTATAGATCGTAATTAAGGTGACTTCCTCTCCAAATTTAATCGTGATCATCTTCATCTAACCAAAGACTAGGAACCCAACCATAGAGCTCATCAAGCTTGTCACAAGGTCCATTGCCCAACCCAGACACTGCATCCCATATGATTAGGCGTGCCCTCCACAAGGATGCATTGGACTAACTTGATGGTTGTCATACAACATCCAACTATTCCATGAATGCCCATGGCCAAGTATGGCATGATGATTTGTCCCTTTAACAGGTGGCTCCCTTTAACCTTAGCTTGGGGCCTTCTAACTTAGGTTAATCTTCTTGCCCTATAGGTCTCCTAGGGCTAGCATTTGGCAACCCATGGTTAGCTAACACCTCAAGGTATTTACGTTCTCATAAATGGAGTACTATGTGACTCTTGTCGATATATTTTAAAACCAAAAGTAGAGTCGTTAAGATAGTCACCCTCAACCTATCACAATGTGACAATTGCTTGACTTAATTCCGTCACTTGCAACCTCAAATTTTGTAACAATTTATATCACTAAGCAATTCATATTGGTTATCAAATAACATTGATTTAAGGTGTTTTTAAAGGGAGTTTTCAAAGACACAATGTTGAGTGTTATCTATCCCCATTCTCAAGATCTACCATTTCGATCTACAAGCTCTCTAGCCTGTCAACTCCTATATGCCCACCTCTGATATGCTTTTTAATGTCTAGTTCTTATACATTTTATGAAGGTTCATGGCATGCTTCCATCAATCAAGCTTGTGATACTCATATAAACCAATCTTTTTCAACCACTTGGCATTCATCGGAATCTCATCTTCTAATTCAAATTTAAAATCCTAGAACAAAGTAAAAACTCCTATGGCCAATCTTGTTCCCCCAACTCCACTACATTATTTTCATCCTACAGAGCCTATATACAAACCCATTTAGGGTTAGGGTTAGGGCATCTAACGCTTTCCTTTATAGCACTCTATTAGGTTAGTTCTATGCCCATATGATCATATGATGGTGCTATGCACACATGATCACATGATGTTGAGCGTGATCTCTCAACACCTTCCCTCAAGATCAACATCATGAAGTAGGCCTTCCTCAAGATGATGGTTCTTGGGAATCAAAGAAGGACTAAACATTACATTCCATCATACCCCTTTAATGGGAATGTCCTTCCTCTATGTCAAACCAAGAGCTTGTCGGTGTTTCTCAAAAAGCTCTTTACTGAGTGGTTTGGTAAAGATGTCCGCAACATTCTCTTTGCTATCACAATGCTGCAATGTGATGTCACCAAGTAACACTCTTTCTTTGATGAACTGCTCTCTAACATCAATGTGCTCTTTCTGGAGTGATATACTGGATTCTTGGCCGATTGGTTATCACAATATATTGTTATTGGCTTTGACTCATCAAAGTAATCTGTTTCCGACAATAGTCTTCTTAGCCATATAGCCTCACATGCACCTGTAGTGAGTGCCCTATATTCTGCTTCAGTCAAAGACAAAGAAACAATTGGTTGTTTTGTTAACAAATTGGTTAACAACATGCCACCGTGGGTTAAGTGATGTGATTTGATGGACAATGGCAAGTCCATAGAGCCAGGATTGTGTCTTAGAACTACATGGGCCCAAGAGAATGGTAAAAGAATGAGAAGGGAGAGTGGTATAAAGAGATTAGGGTTGGCCCTCCCTTCAAAAGGTGACTTGTATGAAAGGCCAAATGGTTGACTTTGGTCTTCATTGTTGTTTCCACCAAGTTGAATACAAGTTCCCTCTTCTCTTCCAAGAGAGTGTTTTGGGTGTTCTCTTGTTTCCTCATAGTGCCTTTGTGGTTTTCACTCTATCCCCCTTCACTCCCTTCTCCTTCTTCCCTTCCTCCTCCCTCCTCCCCTCCTTCTCCCTCTCCCCTCCCCCCTTCCTCTTCCCTCTTCCTCGCATGAAACTAGATTACAATAATCCGAAGGCCGCTTGAGTGACACTTGCAAACAGCTCGTGCTATGCATTGCTCCCACAAGAAGTAGCTAGGAGTGGAGACTCTGTCGGTATATCTTCAACTACCCCATGATACGTGAGTGTTGGCTCTTTCCCACGGCTTCCGCAGGAAGAGCAGAGTATTCTCAGTATATGCAGGGTACCGAGGCTTTTTGTCACCTACAGATATATCGGGGTTGTCATTTGTAGTATATTTGTAGCTTAGGACCTCGAGTCGTATTCCAGTGAGACACATAGGCTTAAGTGTGGTAAGCAAACATAGTGCATGCATGTCTAAAAGGAATGTGTATCATCATGGTTGAGGTAATGAAGGCTTTCGTCTTCATTGGAGGTTATAGGGTTTAGGAGAAGTTCAAGGATTAGAGGGAGGTTCAGGGTTTAGAGGGAGGTTCCAAGTTTTAGAAGGAGGTACCAGAGTTTAAAAGAGGTTCCAGAGTTTAGAAGAGGTTCTAGGATTAGAAGGAGGATCCAAGGTTCGGGGTAGACTACATGGTGGAGAACTCGTGTAGAACTTGCATATTGCATGTTGCATGTAGAACTCACATGTTGCATGTTGCATGTAGAAGTCGCATGTAGAACATGCATGTAGGAATCACATGTAGGACTTGCATGTAGGATTTGCAAGTAGAACTTGCATGTAGGAGTTGCATGTAGAACTCACATATTGCATGTTGCATGTAGGAGTTGCATGTAGAACTCGCATGTTGCATGTGCATGTAGGAGTTGCATGTAGAACTCGCATGTAGAACATGTAAGAATTGCATGTAGGAGTTGCAAGTAGAATTTGCATGTAGGAGTTGCAAGTAGAATTTGCAAGTAGAACATGCATTTAGGAATTGCATGTAGGACTTGCATATAGGAATCGCAAGTAGAACTTACATGTTGAGGATTCCTAAGAGAGATTATTCCTAGCCTTATGCAAGTACAAGCGGAGCTTTGCCGCTACTCTACACACACATTCTGTACTACCAAAGTCCATGTTGGCACGGAGACAACATACTCCCGGATCCATTTTATTACCCATCCTCGAGTTATGGCTTATTTTGATTTCAAAGTTGGGATTCCATGTGCGTAACCTAGTGGCTGTTGAGCTTTTGGCATGCGAGTCATTCCTGCTATAATGCTTTTGCACCATACAATTTGTGGCCTATAATCAGGAAGCTTATCTCCTCTGTAGGAGGGGTAGACGACTATCAATTTCAGAGCGGATCTCGTTGCTAAGGCTATGGACTCTGCCATCGAATGTTCTTGGGAAGAGGTTTGGTGGGCATCTCGTTGTTGAGGCTAGCATTACTTGCTATCTTGCATACATGTTGGATGCGATTACACACATATCATTGAGCTTGTAGATAAGTTTGTATGCAAGTCTAATATTTTTACATTTAGGAGACGGTTGTGATGTTTGGCAGGGGTCTCATTGCTGAGGCTACATACTCTTTTGCCAATTCATCTTGAGTTTTGGCATAGCTTCTTGTCTTGCTTCTGAATTCATTGCATGCTTTGAGAGTATGGAATGAAAGTGTATGATACTATTATTGATGCAATCTATTATGTGCCTATGCAAAATTGTGTGCATGCACGTGATGTGTCGATTAGCTAGGGACTAATTATATGCTTATTTGTGGGATTTAATAGGGAAACTAAGACTCAATCATCCCTAATATGAAATTGATTAGGTCTTCCTAAATGTGCAAAAACATGCATATGCCAGTGAGTGTGCATGTAACAATCTAGTGCAAACTATATGTGCAAAAAACGTGCATATGCTAGTGAGTGTGCATGTAACAATCTAGTGCAAACTATTGAAGACTTGGGGTTCCCAAAACTTCATTATTGTTGGGGATGGCTTGCGTGTTGAAGTAGTACCGCTTCAGCCGGCTCCCATTTATTGTTGTGTTGAATTGGACTCCATCCAACGTTTCTAGCAGCACAGCTCCGATGGGATTCATCTTTCTTACTTGGTAGGGTCCTTGACCTAGATACTTTAGTTTCCCCTTGTGTACTTTGGCATTGTATAACAAGATCAAGTCATCTTCCTTGATGTCTTTAGCTTTAAGATTTCTATCAAACCATGCCTTTCTTCTGCAATTTTATGTTGTCATGGCATGGTAGGCGACTAGTCTTGTCTCTGGATTCTTCTCCAACTGATAGAGTCTTTCTTTCAAGGATTCATGGTCTCCCATGCGTTCCTGTACTGCTATGCATAGGCTTGGTATTACCAATTCTAGTGGGACCACAACTTCAAGGCCGTACACCAATTGAAAAGGTGTGTTCCCTGTCTTAACCTTGAGTTTAGTTCGATATGCCCATAAGGATGCATTTAGTTTTTTTGTCCAATCATAATGTTGTGGTTCTACTACCTTCGTGAAGATAATGCATAATTTTTTGTTGGTGGATTCGACCTACCCATTACCTTGGGGGTAGTAGGGTGTGCTTTTTCTATGGATTACCATAAAGCCAGACAAGAGTTCTTGGATTACCTCATTGACAAAATGTGTGCCTCTATCTGACACGATTTCAATGGGGCATCCGAATTGGGTGATCACATTCTCGTATAAGAATCTTGCTGTGCTTCTGGTATATGCCTTTCTGACTGCTTTAGCTTCAGTCCATTTGGTAAAGTAATCAGTGGCCACAATGATGTAGTAGTGTGCCTGTGTTCCCTTTGCTGCTGGATGGATGGGGCCCACATAGTCAATCCCCCATTTTTCAAATTGTTTTTGCACAACAACTATTGTTAGGGGATTGAAGTCTTTGTGTTGTGTTTAGTAGTCTGTTGTTGCGAAGAGAGTGGGAGAGAAGGAAGGAGTCTCACTCACAGCTTTCTCACATACACAATGGGGGAATATACACAAAGGTGGAGGCTGACAACATTTTTCCTCTTCTTAGTTGTGAAAGCCAAAAGAACTCTTCATGGGTGGTGTACCAACCGCATCTGCAAATAACAAGTCGGTGACATAAATGCACAACGGTCACCCTGGCATATCACGAGTGGAGCTCAATATCTCAACACTCACCCTCGAGCTCAATCCCAATTCTTGCACACCAAGCAGATCTCTGAACTTGCACAGTTTCTCTGCACCCAATGCCTTCGTGAATATGTCAGCTACCTGATCCTCTGTGCTGACATAAACTAGATCAATAAAACCTACTAGAACCTTCTCCCACACATAGTGATAATGCACCTCAATGTGCTTTGTTCTAGCATGATAGACTAGGTTATTTGCCAAGTGTATATTGCTCATGTTGTCACAATAAATGACAACTAGCCCATCTGTAGATTGATGCAACTCATAAAGTAGCTTATGCAACCAAGCTACCTCACATGCAGCCATTGCTGCACCCTTGTACCCATCCTCTATGCTCGACAAGGCAACTGTAGGTTGTTTCTTGCTGCTCCAAGTGACTGCAGTGCTCCCAAAAGAGAACATATATCCACTTGTAGATCATCTATCAGAAATACTACCAGCCCAATTAGCACCAGTGTATCCATGCAACTGTATCTGAACCCCAGTCTCATAAAATAGTCCATACTGCAATGTGAACTTCACATACCTCAGTATGCATGTAGCTGCATCCAGATGCAATTTCCTTGGTGCCTGCATAAACTGACTTACCAACCCAACAGCATAGCTCAAATTTGGCCTGATAATAGTCATATAAATCAAACTTCCTACTATGCGTATGTACATAGTAGGGTCTTCTAGAAGCTCACTTGCATCTGCGCTCAACTTCACATTCTGCTCCAAAGGAACTGAAATATGCTTACAGCCTGTCATCCCATATTTGGACAGCATGTCCAATCCATACTGCCTCTGCAAGAGCCATATCCCACTTGTGGATCTAATCACCTCAATGCCCAAGAAGTAATGCAGCTCTCCCAAATCCTTCATCTCAAACTTCTACTTCAATAGCATTTTCACATGAAGGATATCTTCATCACTATCACCTGTGATGATCAAATCATCAACATAAATGACAAGCAGCATAATGCCTTTCTCTGTTTTTCTCACATAAAGTGAGAAATCTGGCTTGGAAATCTAAAAGGCAATAGTTACAAAATACTATCCTATCTTGTCAAACCATGCTTTGGGTGCTTGCTTCAAGCCATACAAGGCTTTCTTCAACCTGCAAACAAACTCAGGATGAATAGCATGAACATAACCTGGTGGCTGCTCCATATAGACCTCTTCTCACAAATCACCATGCAAGAAAGCATTCTTTACATCCATCTTATGTAAAGACCATGCCTTTGATGCAGCCATAGTAATGACTACTCTTATGGTTGCCATCCTTGCAACCAGATTGAATGTTTCTTCATAATCAATTTTTTTCACAAAAGAGACTTCTATTAAGTAAGAAAGAAACCCGCTAGAGCAAGCTCTGTGCGGAAATACACCATGTGCATACCCCTTGACAACTAATCTTGCCTTGTATATGTTCACAAAACCATCTGCATTGTGCTTCACCTTATAAACCCACTTGCAGCCAATTGCATTCTTGTCTTTAGGCAAAGGCACCAATTCCCATGTAGCATTTGCTTCCAAGGCATCCATGGCTTTCTCCCATTTTTCTTTTCCCATGGCTTGCTCAAAAGAAGTGGGTTTTGGTTCATGTATCACTTTGACCATATAGGCATAGTGAATGGATGTAGATCCATCATATTTTAGCCTATCCATAGAATACCTAGCTCTGGTAGACGTGCGCAAAATAGGCTCACTACCAGGTGTTCTCAAAACATTGCTTGTCTTTCTTACTCCAGGTGTAACAATAGAAGGAATACCCAACTCATCATTAAGGCTCTATTCTGAGCCACTAGATTCTACATAAGAACGACCTACATTCACATCAACCATGGGCTGATATACTTTCTCTTTTCCTTTTCGTGATACTTGCATACCACTATCTGCATTGCTTTGAGGAGATCCTCTTGATCTCAATCTGCCTGTCCATGGCGAAGTATGTGAACCATTGCTAGAGGACAGTACAGGTCCACTAATATTTCGTGATTGCTGCTGTGAATTCTGTGTAGCATTACCATTTTGTGCATCTACATCATGAATCACATTTACTAGTTTATACCAGCTACTCATCTCATCAAAAACATCTCTGCTCAGTGTAAACTTACGAGTAGAAGGGTTATAGCATCTATAACCTTTCTACTGCGGAGAATAACCAATAAAGATGCACTTCTCAGTTTTTGGATCCAACTTGGATCTCAACTCATCTGGCACATGAACATAGGCAATGCAACCAAAAACTTTCAAATGAGAAATATCTGGTTTCCTACCATTATACCTCTCCTCTAATGTCATGCCATGTATTGTTACAGTGGGAGTCCTGTTCATTATGTAGACTGCTATAGCAACTGCTTCAACCCAATAATAATCTGGCAGGTCTTTTTCATTGAGCATGGCACAAGATATCTCTCCAATATGCCTATTTTTTCTTTCTACAAGTCCATTTTGCTGTGGGGTATGACTGCATGAATATTGCTGCTTTATGCCATGGTCCTACAGGAAACTTGCAAACTCATTTGAGAGGTACTCTCCCCCTCCATCTAACCTTAGGCGTTTTATTTGCAGGCCTATTTCTTTTTCAACTATAGCTTTAAAAGCTTTGAAATGCTCAAACACCACTTTTCTTTTTCATAAAATACACCCAAACTTTTCTGCTGTAGTCATCAATAAAAGTGACAAAATAATGATAGCCTCCAATAGATGGAGCTTTAATAGTCCACACATCAGAGTGGATTAATTCCAATAGCGTCTTACTCTCTTGAACATGTCTAGGAAATGGTTTCCTTGCGTGTTTTCCAAATTGATAGGCTTCACATACCTTATCCATTTCTACAACCTTAAACATCAATATTTTTAGCCTGCATTAATTTAAGTCACTGTACATTAACATGACCAATGCGTTTATGCCAGATATCAATATCTGCAACTACACCGGTCCCATGTGCAAACATTGCTGCACTCAATTCAGGCATCTTCTCATCCAACGTAAACATCATGCCCTTCTTCTTCCCTTTTGCCATCAAGCAACCTTTATTTTTCATATCCTGAACAAAGCATCCATAAGGATTAAATCTGACCTACAAGCCCTGCTCAACATTTGACCAACAAAAACCAAGTTCTTGGTGATATTCGGGACATGAAATACATCAAACAGGTATTTCTTTTTTCCATCTTGCATAGACAAAGGAATTTTACCAATCTGCACAATAGGATGTGCAATATCATCACCAGTCTCCACAAATCCTAGTCTTTTCATTTTCCTTGCATCCTGCATCCATTTTGCATGACCTGTCATATGGTTTCATGCACCTGATTCAACATACCACACATCATTGCTTTCTTCTTCACTTATCACAGAATTGGTCATGTGCTGCACCATAAATAGATGCTCATTTTTGTCATCACCCTATCTACTAGACGATGCATAATTGCCTTCCTACAATTTTTCAGTCATGATGTCATTCTGCTTTTTATAGTAGTCTTTAACCATATGACCCATTTTACCATAGTAGTAGCATTCAACATTGCTGTTTGCATTTTGGCCTCTCTGCCCCACCACGACCTCTTTGGCTCCTTGGCTCCCCCGCCTCTAAAGTTACCATGTCCTCCTCCATAGGACTGGTTTTCTTAAATTTGCTACATATTCTAATTTCTGCCACGGCCTCCAAATCAGCCTGCTCTACCTCTGCCTCTACCTCTTCCAGCATTCGAATAGAAAGATAGCTTCTTTTGAAGTTCCTCCTGAAGAAGATGCACCACCATTTCTTTGCTCTTCATAAATTAGAAGAGCAATCAACTCCTCAAAATCAAGAAAATTCTCACGGACGGCAATGGATGTCTGGAATTGTGCATAATCCTTTCCTAGACCATTCAAGGTCACAGAAACTGAATCATCATCTTCCACTGGCGACCCAATAGAAGCAAGTGCATCTGCAATCTTCTTCACCTTCATGTGGTAGTCATTGATGCTCATATTTTCTCTTTGCACATTATGCAACTCCTACTTGAGATGCATTTTCCTAGCTTGCGTATTTGTGCTAGTCATTTTTGTCAAAGTATCCCATGCCTTTTTTATACTCATCAAATTGATGCTGGTCTTAGGATTTGCAGCCTTTCTAGGGGTCCTACTATGCATCGGCCAATCTTTGTAGAGATGATGCAACCTAATTGTTGCTAGTGGCCATTGGTTGGGGTTGGTTATCTTTATACTTTGTCATGCTTGCATCTTGAATATGCACAATCGTAGAATCTGAAATACTGATAGACAGCCAGTACATAACGTTTATGGCTCTCTCATGCCAGCCTTTAGATGCCTGCAACTCCTATTGATTGGAAACATTAGAAATAACTGGTTCTTGTTCAGCTCCAATAGCCTTTTCCCTTAAGAAAATTCGTCATTCTAAACTTCCATGCTTGGAAGTTGTTTTTATCAGGCTTTTCAATGATAATCTGTGAAAGAGCATCAGAAGCCATTATAAAACACTGCAAAATATTTTGTCACTGCCAAAAAACACAACTTCTGCCTCACAAGGGCAAATCTACAAAACTCACGAGAGTGGTATTTGATGACACACTCACTTCCTAGTGACGATTATGCATCAACAGGCAATAAGAATGATTTTGTCACTCCCAATATCTCTATGCACAGGCATACGATGTAATTTCTGCGATAACTTTTCACCGACCTACAGAACAGTGGTCACACAGCAAAAATAGGGCACTTTCCTGAGTGTCTGTGGAAAACTTCCGCCATCAAAATGGGCCCCCAAATAGCCTCAAATCAAAAAAATAATTTCACTGACCTGTAGCATATACTGCCCTCTCGCCACACCGCGAAGGGCATCCCAATCTGAGACAGTGCAATCTTGCACTTTGCGGCTGTGCTACCTACAGAGATTTGCTCCCAAACTCGAAAAAAAAGGAAAGCAACACTGATCCTCTTATTAGGACACCACGAACTTGGTTTGCTTTCTTAAGCTTCTTACCACGAACCGAGCTCTGATACCATGTGAAGAGAGTGGGAGAAAAGGAAGGAGTCTCACTTGCAGCTTTCTTACATACACAATGGGGGAATATACACAAAGGTGGAGGCTGAAAACATTTTTCCTCTTCTTAGTTGTGAAAGCTAAAAGAACGCTAAGTACAAAAGAATAGGTGAACCCTATATGTGGGTCTCAAATCAAACTCAGCTAACTAAGGTGGCATACTAACTGAGCCACTAACTAGAGTACATAAAGATAGCTGTCATCTAGCTATTATTCGTGGGCGGTGTACCAACCGCATCTGCAAGTAACAAGTCGATGACATAAATGCACGACGGTCACCCTGGCATATCATGAGTGGAGCTCGATATCTCAATAGTTGTTGGCATACATCACAGCCTTTTACATATTCATAGGCATCTGCCCAAAATGTTGGCCACTAGTAGCCTGCAAGGAGGACTTTTCTTGTTGTGGCTTCCCCTTGGAAGTGTCCTCCTGCAATGCCTTCATGGACTTCACTCAGAATTGGCATGATCTCATGAGGCATTACACATCTTCTTAATACCTGGTCCTTGCCCATCTTATATAGTTGTCGTGCAACGAGTTAATAGGGTGTAGCTTTTAGAATCCGTTTTCTGGCATCTACTGCTTTCATTTCAGGGGGTGGTCTTCCTGCCATTAAGTACCCAATGATATCTCCACACCATTCTAGAACAACATCTATTTGAAATAGTGTGGCATCTAGTAAGTCATCTTCTACTCCAGTGGCTTTCGGCAATGTAGTGTTGGGCATCTTTGTGGACCACTATTTTGAAGCTTGGAGCAAGAGGAGCCATCTAGTTATACTTCCTGTTGTACACAAACGGTTCACAAGATAAAGCAATGCTTGATGGTCGGTATAGAAGACAAAATCATTTGCCAGTAGATAGTGCCAAAATTTATTTACACTATACACCATTGCTAGGGCTTCTCTTTCTGTGGTGGTATAGTTAATCTCTGCATCATTGAGTTGTCGACTGGCAAAGTAGGATGGATAGTCTTTCTTATGTTCACCAGGTTGACAAAGCACACTCCCAGTCGCATACTTGGATCCATCAGTATGAACATGAAAATCAATATCCCCATTGGGAGATATAAGGATGGGTGCTGTGATTAGGTGCCACTTTAAAAGCTCAAAGGTTAGGTCACACTCTTCTGTCCATAAGAATTTCACTAACAATTTGTAAAGTGGTCTAGCTATCATGGCATACCACAATATAAATCTTCTATAATAGCTGACACGTCCCATAAAGACCTGTACACCTTTGGAATTTGTAGGAGGAGGCAATTCCATGATGATTTTGATTTTGTCCATGTCATTTTCAATCCCATGTTGAGAAATGATGTATCCCAAAACAACTCCACGGGTTACCATGAACTAACATTTTGTTGGATTTAGGGAGATGCCATACTCCCTGCTTTTGATTAGTACTACTTCAAGACATATGAAGTGGTCTTTTTTGTTCGATTGGATGCACAAATCATCCAAGAACACCTATAAAAACTTATTCAAAAATGACTTGAAAGTTGTGAACATGACTCGCTGGAATGTGGCCGGGGCATTACAAAGGGGAATGGCATGACTCTATATGCAGAAATACCCCATTCTATAGCAAATTCTATTTTTGATTGGTCTTTAGGAGCAATTTGCACTTGGTTATAGCCACTAAAGCCATCCAAGAAGGTATATATTTCAAAACCTGCCACCTTTTTCACCACTATTTTTGATAAGGGTAGGGGATAGTGACCCTAATTGTGGCAACATTCACATTCTTTAAGTTTATGCATATTCTAAGCTTCTTGTTGTGTTTAGGCACAATGACGATGGGTGAAACCCAATCAGTGTGCTCTATCTCGTAGATGAATCCGGCATCTAGGAGTTTTTCCAACTTGTCATAAACCATGGTGCCATACTTAGGATTTGTGTGATAAGGTCCACATACCTAAGGGTGGGCACCCTCCCTTATAGGTATCGTGTGTTCTGCCATGTCTAGTGCCTTTTATCTCTTTGTATGACCATGCTAGGCAGTCATGGTATTCCATTAGGAGTGCTTTGAGTTTGGTTTCATCTTCTTGTCGAAGCTATTTCCCAATGAAAACCAATTTTTGTTCCTCCCCTTCAAGGGCGAGGTTTATTGTGCATGTTTTTGCTAGTCCCTCATAGATTGGAGTTTCTCCAATTCTATTGGTTTCTTGAACTTCATATTATCTTGGTGGTCTTGGCATTACTATTGGGACACTGTGACTTGTGTAATTCTTGAAGTACTCTAGCACTTCTCAAAGATCGGCCTTTGATGGTGTTGAACTAGCCTGACATGTGCCATGTGTACTAGGTGGCATAGTTTCATTTACCAATTTGTTAGGCTTTTTTGGAATTTCTTTTTCTGAAGGCTCTTGATCGAGCTTCATCTGCACATGTGGCTTATATTTCCAAAACTTCTTACGTTGGGAACTGTGGGGTAACTTTTCCACTGATAAGGTGTTCCCAAGTAAGGGTTCATTTGCTGCGCATACTCCTTCCAATCCCTCAAGGGACCATTCAAGAGGCAGTGGTTTTGATTTTGAGGGAGCTGGCTTTGCAAAGATACAATTTGACGATCCTTGTTTGGACTCGTTTGAATTCATTGAACTGTTCGGCCTTGGATTTTCTGCGATTTCCTCCTTTAGCTTTCTTGCGAGATCTCTTGCTGTTATTCAACTTTGGAGGTTCAACTTTTGGGAGCTTAGCTGCCATTACGGCATGCAAAATGGCTAAGTCATTATAAAAGATTTGATCTTCAATTTCAACATTCTCAGCCTTAGTGTCAAGTTCCCAAGGAAAATCTGAGTTATCATTAGTATGGGTAACTTCTTTAGGTTCATTATCCCACTCAAGGTCAAGCCCATAAAGAATGGCACCTCTAGATCAATTGGTTCTACATGTGTGAGTGGATAAACTAAAAAAATTTTCGAGGGGGGGGGAGGGGGGTCGCGCGGGTACTGGCATCAGAGAGGGGGGGGGGTTTTGTGAACGGAGGCGGGTGGAGAGGAGAGGAGGGGGGAGGAGGCAAAGGTGGGGGTGAGACGGGCAGGGAGGAGGGGTGCAAAGGGGAGGCAGGGCGCAGAGGCGAGGGGAGGAGGGGCGTAGAGGTGAGGTGGGTGCTATCATTGGCAGGGCGAGCGTTGCGTGGGGTGCCTTGGCCCTAAGTAGCAAGGGCGTATAAGCCCTTGCCAATAGGTAAGGGCTAAAGCCCTTTAGGTCAATGTAGGGAGAGGAGTGGCCAGCAAGGGGGGGGTAGAGGGGGGGAGAGAGAGAGAGAGCGAGAGAGAGAGAGAGAGAGAGAGAGAGAGAGAGAGAGAGAGAAGAGGGAGGGGGGGTGTGAAGAGAGTGAGAGAGAAGGAAGGATTCTCACTTCCAGCTTTCTCACATACACAATGGGGGGATATACACAAAGATGGAGGCTGAAAACAGCTTTCCTCCTCTTCTTAGTTGTGTAAGCTGAAAGAACTCTAAGTACAAAAGAATAGGTGAACCCTATATGTGGCTCTCAAACCAAACTTAGTTAACTAAGGTGGCATACTAACTGAGCCACTAACTAGAGTACATAAAGATAGCTGTCATCCAGCTATTATTCATGGGCAGTGTACCAACTGCATCTGCAGCTAACAACTCGGTGTCATAAATGCACAACAGTCACCTTGGCATATCACAAGTGGAGCTCGATATCTCAACACTCCCCCTCGAGCTCAATCGCAATTCCTGCACACCAAGCAGGTCTTTGAACTTGCGTAGCTTCTCTTCACCCAATGCCTTCGTGAATATGTTAGCTACCTGATCCTCTATGCTGACATAAACTAGATCAATAAAACCTACTAGAACCTTCTCCCGCACATAGTGATAATGCACCTCAATGTGCTTTTTCTAGCATGATAAACTGGGTTATTTGCCAAGTGTATACTGCTCATGTTGTCACAATAAATGACAATCATCCCATCTGTAGACTGATGCATATAATAAAGTAGCTTATGCAACCAAGCTACCTCACATGCAGCCATTGCTGCAAACCTGTACTCAGCCTCTATGCTCGACAAGGTCTATCAGAAATACTACCAACCCAATTAGCATCAGTGTATCCATGCAATTGTATTTGAACCCCAGTCTCATAAAATAGTCCATACTGCAATGTGGACTTCACATACCTCAGTATGTGTCTAGCCACATCCAAATGCGGTTTCCTTGGAGCCTCCATAAACTGACTTACCAAACCAACAGCATAGCTCAAATCTGGCTTGGTAATAGTCATATAAATCAAACTTCCTACTATGCGTCTGTACACAGTAGGGTCTTCCAGAAGCTCACCTGCATCTGCACTCAGCTTCACATTCTGCTCCAAAGGAACTGAAATAGGCTTGTAGCCTGTCATCCCATATGTGGACAGCATGTCCAATCCATACTGCTGGTACAAGAGCCATATCCCACTTGTGGATCTAATCACCTCAATGCCCAAGAAGTAATGCGACTCTCCCAAATCCTTCATCTCAAACTTTTGCTTCAATAGCATTTTCACATGAAGGATATCTTCATCACTATCACCTATGATGATCAAATCATCAACATAAATGAAAAGCAGCATAATACCTTTCTCTGTTTTTCTCACATAAAGTGAGAAATCTGCCTTGGAAATCTAAAAGCGAATAGTAACAAGATATTGTCCTATCTTGTCAGACCATGCTCTGGGTGCTTGCTTCAAGCCATACAAGGCTTTCTTTAACCTGCAAACAAACTCAAGATGAACAGGATGAACATAACCTGGTGGCTCCCCATATAGACCTCTTCTTGCAAATCACCATGCAAGAAGGCATTCTTTACATCCATCTGATGTAAAGACCATCTCTTTGATGCAGCCATAGCAATGACTACTCTTACGGTTGCCATCCTTGCAACCGAACTGAATGTTTCTTCATAATCAATGCCATATGTCTATGCATACCCCTTGACAACTAATCTTGCCTTGTATCTGTTCACAGAACCATCTGCATTGTCCTTCACCTTATAAACCCACTTGTAGCCAATTGCATTCTTGTCTTTAGGCAAAGGCACCAATTCCCATGTAGCATTTGCCTCCAAGGCATCCATTTCTTCATCCATGGCTTTCTCCCATTTTTCTTTTCCCATGGCTTGCTCAAAAGAAGTGGGTTCTGGTTCATGTATCACTTTGACCATATAGGCATAGTGAATGGCTGTAAATCCATCATATTTTAGCCCATCCACAGGATACCTAGCTTTGGTAGACCTATGCAAAATAGGCTCACTACCAGGTGTTCTCAAAACATCGCTTGTCTTTCTTACTCCAGGTGTAACAACAGAAGGAATACCCCACTCATCATCAAGGCTTTGTTCAAAGCCACTGGATTCACCATCCACATAAGAGTGACCTGCATTCACATCAACCATGGGCTGATCTACTTTCTCTTTTCCTTTTCATGATACTTGCATACCACTATCTACATTGCTTTGAGGAGATCCTCCTAATCTCAATCTGCCTATCCATGGCAAAGTATGTGAACCATTGCTATAGGACACTATAGGTCCACTAATACTTTGTGATTGCTGCTATGAATTCTATGTAGCATTACCATTTTGTGCATCTACATCATCAATCACATTTACTGGTTTATACTAGCTCCTCATCTCATCAGAAACAACATCTCTACTCACTGTAAACTTACGAGTAGAAGGGTTAAAGCATCTATACCCGTTCTGCTACAGAGAATAACCAATAAAGATGCACTTCTCAGCTTTTGGATACAACTTGGATCTCAACTCATCTCGCACATGAACATAGGCAATGCAACCGAAAACCTCCAAATGAGAAATATCTAGTTTCCTACATTATACCTCTCCTCTGGCGTCATCCCATGTATTGTTGTAGTGGGAGTCCTGCTCATTATGTAGACTGCTATAGCAACTGCTTCAGCCCAATAATAATCTGGCAGGTATTTTTCACTGAGCATGGCACCAGATACCTCTCCAATATGCATGTTTTTCCTTTATGCAAGTCCATTTTGCTGTGGGGTATGACTGCATGAATATTGCTGCTTTATGCCATGCTCCTACAGGAAACTTGTAAACTCATTTGAGAGGTACTTTTCCCCTCCATCTGACCTTAGGCATTTTATTTGCAGGCTTGTTTCTTTTTCAACCATAGCTTTAAAAGCTTTGAAATGCCCAAACACTTCACTTTTCTTTTTCATAAAATACACCCAAACTTTAGTCATCAATAAAAGTGACAAAATAATGACAGACTCCAATAGATGCAGCTTTAGTAGTCCACACATCAGAGTGGATTAATTCCAATGGCGTCTTACTCTCTTGAACATGTCTAGGAAATGGTTTCCTTGCCTGTTTTCCAAATTGACAAGCTTCACATACCTTATGCATTTCTGCATCCTTTAACTTAGGCAATCCTGCAACAATATTTTGGGCCTACATTAATTTAAGTCGCTGTACATTAACATGACCAATGCGTTTATGCCAGATATCAATATTTGCAACTACACCGGTCCCATGTGCAAACATTGCTACACTCAATTCAAGCATGTCCACATCAAATGTAAACATCCTGCCCTTCTTCTTCCCTTTTGCCATCAAGCGACCTTTATTTTTCATATCCTCAACAAAGCTTCCATGAGGATTAAATCTAAGCTGCAAGCCCTGCTCAACCATTTGACCAACAAAAACCAAGTTCTTTGTGATATTCGGAACATGAAATACATTAGATGGGAGTGGGGGTGTGAAGAGAGTGGGAGAGAAGGAAGGAGTCTCACTTGCAGCTTTCTCACATATGCAATGGGGGAATATACACAAAGATGGAGGCTGAAAACATTTTTCCTCTTCTTAGTTGTGAAAGCCAAAAGAACTCTAAGTACAAAAGAATAGGTGAACCCTATATGTGGGTCTCAAACCAAACTCAGCTAGATTAGGTGGCATACTAACTGAGACAGTAACTAGAGTACATAAAGATAGCTGTCATCCAGCTATTATTCATGGTTGGTGTACCAACTGCATCTGCAACTAACAAGTCGGTGACATAAATGCACAATGGTCACCCTGGCATATCATGAGTGGAGCTCGATATCTCAACACTCACCATCGAGCTCAATCCCAATTCTTGCACACCAAGCAGGTCTCTGAACTTGCACAGTTTCTCTGCACCCAATGCCTTCGTGAATATGTCAGCTACTTGATCCTCTGTGCTGACATAAACTAGATCAATAAAACCTGCTAGAACCTTCTCCAGCACAGAATGATAATGCACCTCAATGTGCTTTGTTCTAGCATGATAGACTAAATTATTTGCCAAGTGTATACTACTCATGTTGTCACAATAAATGACAACTAGCCCATCTGTAGACTGATGCAACTCATAAAGTAGCTTATGCAACCAAGCTACCTCACATGCAGCCATTGCTGCACCCTTGTACTTAGCCTCTATGCTCGACAAGGCAACTATAGGTTATTTCTTGCTACTCCAAGTGACTGCAGCACTCCCAAAAGAGAACATATATCCACTTGTAGATCGTCTATTAGAAATACTACCAGCCCAATTAGCACCAGTGTATCCATGCAACTGTATGTGAACCCCAGTCTCATAAAATAGTCCATACTGTAATGTGGACCTCACATATCTTAGTATGCATGTAGCTGCATCCAAATGCAGTTTCCTTGGAGCCTGCATAAACTGATTTACCAACCCAACAGCATAGCTCAAATTTGGCCTAGTAATAGTGATATAAATCAAACTTCCTACTATGCGTATGTACATAGTAGGGTCTTCTAGAAGCTCACCTACATCTGCGCTCAACTTCACATTCTACTCTAAAGGAACTGAAATATCCTTACAGCCTGTCATCCCATACTTGGACATCATGTCCAATCCATACTGCCTTTGCAAGAGCCATATCCCACTTGTGCATCTAATCGCCTCAATGCCCAAGAAGTAATGCAGCTCTCCCAAATCCTTCATCTCAAACTTCTACTTCAATAGCATTTTCACATGAAGGATATCTTCATCACTATCACCTGTGATGATCAAATCATCAACATAAATGACAAGCAACATCATGCCTTTCTCTGTTTTTCTCACATAAAGTGAGAAATCTGCCTTGGAAATCTAAAACTTGGCAATAGTTACAAAATACTATCCTATCTTGTCAGACCATGCTTTGGGTGCTTGCTTCAAGCCATACAAGGCTTTCTTCAACCTGCAAACAATAGCATGAACATAACTTGGTGGCTGCTCCATATAGACCTCTTCTTGCAAATCACCATGCAAGAAAGCATTCTTTACATCCATCTTATGTAAAGACCATGCCTTTGATGCAGCCATAGCAATGACTAGTCTTACGGTTGCCATTCTTGCAACCGGATGGAATGTTTCTTTATAATCAATGCCATATGTCTGTGCATACCCCATGACAACTAATCTTGCCTTGTATCTATTCACAGAACCATCTGCATTGTGCTTCACCTTATAAACCCACTTGCAGCCAATTGCATTCTTGTCTTTATGCAAAGGCACCAATTCCCATGTAGCATTTGCATCCAAGGCATTCATTTCTTCATCCATGGCTTTCTCCCATTTTTCTTTTCCCATGGCTTCCTCAAAAGAAGTGGGTTCTGGTTCATGTATCACTTTGACCATATAGGCATAGTGAACGGCTATAGATCCGTGATATTTTAGCCTATCCACAGGATACCTAGCTCTGGTAGACCTGTGCAAAATAGGCTCACTACCAGGTGCCCTCAAAACATCCCTTGTCTTCCTTACTCCAGGTGTCACAATAGAAGGAATACCCAACTCATCATCAAGGCTCTGTTCTGAGCCACTAGATTCACCATCCACATAAGATTGACCTGCATTCACATCAACCATGGGCTGATCTACATTCTCTTTTCCTTTTCGTGATACTTGCATACCACTATCTGCATTGCTTTGAGGAGATCCTCCTGATCTCAATCTGCCTGTCCATGGTGAAGTATGTGAACCACTACTAGAGGATAGTACAGGTCCACTAATATTTTTTGATTGCTACTGTGAATTTTGTGCATCATTACCATTTTGTGCATCTATATCATCAATCACATTTACTGGTTTATACCAGCTACTCATCTCATCAAAAACAACATCTCTACTCACTGTAAACTTACAAGTAGAAGGGTTATAGCATTTATACCCTTTCTGCTGCGGAGAATAACCAATAAAGATGCACTTCTCATCCTTTGGATCCAACTTGGATCTCAACTCATCTGGCACATGAACATAGGCAATGCAACCAAAAACTTTCAAATGAGAAATATCTGGTTTCCTACCAATATACCTCTCCTCTAGCGTCATGCCATGTATTGCTGCAGTGGGAGTCCTATTCATTATGTAGACTACTGTAGCAACTGCTTCAGCCAAATAACAGTCTGGTAGGTCTTTTTCATTGAGCATGGCACGAGATATCTCTTCAATATGCCTATTTTTTCTTTCTGCATCCTCATTTTGTTGTGGGGTATGACTGCATGAAAATTGCTGCTTTATGCCATGCTCCTATAGGAAACTTGCAAACTCATTTAAGAGGTACTCTCCCCCTCCATCTGACCTTAGGCATTTTATTTGCAGGCCTGTTTCTTTTTCAACCATAGCTTTAAAAGCTTTGAAATGCCCAAACACTTCACTTTTCTTTTTCATAAAATACACCCAAACTTTTCTATTGTAGTCATCAATAAAAGTGACAAAATAATGATAACCTCCAATAGATGTAGCTTTAGTAGAGTGGATTAATTCCAATGGTGTCTTACTCTCTTGAACATGTCTAGGAAATGGTTTCCTTCGTGTTTTCCAAATTGATAGGATTCACATACCTTATCCATTTCTGCAACCTTGAACTTAGGCAATCCTGCAACAATATTTCTAGCGTGCATTAATTTAAGTCATTGTACATTAACATGACCAATGCGTTTATGCCAGATATCAATATCAGCAACTACACCGGTCCCATGTGCAAACATTGCTGCACTTAATTCAGGCATCTTCGCATCCAACGTAAACATCCTACCCTTCTTCTTCCCTTTTGCCATCAAGCGACCTTTATTTTTCATATCCTCAACAAAGCATCCATGAGGATTAAATCTGACCTGCAAGCCCTACTCAACCATTTAACCAACAAAAACCAAGTTCTTGGTGATATTCGGGACATGAAATACATCAGACATGTATTTCTTTTTTCCATCTTTCATAGACAAAGGAATTTTTCCAATCTACACAATAGGATGTGCAGTATCATCACCAGTCTCCACAAATCCTAGTCTTTCCATTTTCCTTGCATCCTGCATCCATTCTGCATGACATGTCATGTCGTTTGGTGCACCTGAGTCAACATACCACACATCATTGCTTTCTTCTTCACTTGTCATAGAATTGGTCATGTGCTGCACCATAAACAGATGCTCATTTCTGTCATCACCTTGTCTACTAGAGGATGAATAATTGCCTTGCTACAATTTTCCAATCATGATGTCATTCTGCTTCTTATAACAGTCTTTAAGCATATGACCCATTTTACCACAGTAGTAGCATTCAACATTGTTGTTAACACCTATTTCATTAATTTTGGACTTTTTGTGTTGTTTTTGGACGAAGCCCAAAAATCCTTCCCAAATGAAAACTTTACTTTATGAAAATATCCTTTCCAAATCAAAATTTTACTTTCTGAAAATATTCTTCCCAAATCAAAAGTTCACTTTGTGGCACTATCATATTCACATAAAAACATTATTTTTTCAATCTATACTTTTGCACCAACATGCAAGAATTTGAAATAATCCTATATTAGAAATTCTAGCTATATCTAAGTTATTTGTTAATTTAATTATTTTTAATATTTTTCCTTGACGTTTTTCCTTCCCAAATCAAAAGTTCACTTTGTGGCACTATCATATTCACATAAAAATATTGTTTTTTCAATCTATACTTTTGCACCAAAATAATCCTATATTAGAAATTCTAGCTATATCTAAGTTATTTGTTAATTTAATTATTTTTAATATTTTTCCTTGACGTTTTTCGTTGACGTGATAAATTTATAAATCCATGAAAGGAGACTTAAATATTTCATGAAAATAACATTGTCACTAGGCAATATGCACAAAATTTAGCAAAACTTTTAATAAATAGAAAGAAGACATGATGCCATAAGACCCAAGTTTTGTATTGAACCAAAGAGGTATAATAACAATTATAGCTTTCTTTATATGATTACATTGAGAGACGTTGCTCTTAGCTAGAGTCTTTATATCCAAAATGATATAGATTGAACATATGTTTACAATTTAAATTGTTGCTCTTAAAGAGCCTCAATTCGTGCCATCTGCATAATTTGACTCCCCATTGTCTTATTGCTCAATGTCACGACAGTCCCTTGCCAGGTGCCATCTGCATAATTTGACCTAGGCTTTTCTTGCCAAGCCTTGCCCCTTGGGTGCATTGACTCCCCATTGTCTTATTGCTCAATGCGATAGTCCCTTGCCAGGTGCCATCTGCATTAACTCCCTATTGTCTTGCCAAGCCTTGACCCTTGGGTGACATCCAGTGCAAAATACAGGTGCCATCTGCATTAACTCCCACAAGTTATCTTGCCAAGCCTTGGCCCTTGGGTGCATTGACTCCCCATTGTCTTATTGCTCAATGTGATAGTCCCTTGCCAGGTGCCATCTGCATTAACTCCCTATTGTCTTGGCAAGCCTTGACCCTTGGGTGACATCCAGTGCATATTTTGACTCTCATTTGACATAGGAGGTGATGACTCTGATTATAATTGTCTTGGATTGGCTCCTTGCCTAGTACCCAAATAAAATCCTTCAATGGACTTCAATACAAAGCTTTAATCATGGACATTCTTCATTTGCGCTGTCTCCTTCTACTTCCTCCATGGCGAGCATCCTTAAAAATTCGTGTATATGCAAAATAGTTTGTTGTGGTATTTTTATTTTTCCTTCTACCTCATATCCCATGTGCTTCTTTGATTTCTTTGCCCTTGAATGCCAAGACACTATGATTGTCTCCGTCGAAACTTGAGAGACCGCTTCATCATTTGGGACCCACTCCTTCATTATACAATTAGTATATAATGTGTTGTTATCCATATTCTCCTTCCTGCCCTTTGGCTCATACCATACCGCTGTAAATGTTGTAGCTCTCCCTTGGTCATCTCTTTGCACATCAACTACTTTTGCAACCCAAAACTTCACATTCTCATATTCATCATCCGATGGCCGAACCACAACAAAACAATCGACCTCTATATCTACTTGTGGCATAAACTCTCTCTTCTTCGGTCCACAATATGGACGTGGGAGTAATGATAAAAATTCATTTTCAAAGACTGGAGCTGGGCGCAAATCGTTATGAACATTTGGCCAAAACATATTGCATTCTTCCTTGACATCCTTTGAGCCTCGCATTCTCTCAAGGTCCTTTATTAAATTTCGTGTCTTGTTAATTACAGTGGTAGTGTGTTCTCTCCAAGTAGGCTTCGAATCAGGATATCTCCGGAGCATTTCCTCTTTGTATGTAATAAATGCTTTTAATCCATCTATTTCACAATTAGACCTCTCATTAAATTCTTGTATAGGAGCCCATGTTGGATACCTTTCCTTGCTGGGAATTGAAGTTAAGAGACTGTAAGGTTCTTCAGGTTTCCATTTTGTATCATGAGAATACTGTTGCCATTGCATTACGGGTTTTTCATCTTTTAAAAAAAAACGAAAGTAGTGTGGATTGGTATGACCTGTCAATGCATCACCACCCGTTTGTATGAAAGGTAGAATGAAGCTCTTCCAATCATACATTCTTTTGAGCCTCTCACATACTGTACTTTCCTTATGACCACCAACTTGCCTGCCACATCTTCTTACCAAGTCATCTATTGTCTCCACATCCTTGCATTTAAGCTCCCTTGAGACTGTGCTAAAAACCTGATCGATATCCTCATGTGTATGCCCAACATACAAAAATCCACATTCGACCTCATTGAAGATTCGATGAGCAACTAGCATGGAGCAGAATGCAAACATGAGTACATTCTTATTTTCTCGCCGGCAATTATCAGCTTGTATTCTCAAAGTCGGTGGCAGGCGACCTTTTTCTGCATGTACATTGCGAATTGCCTTCATAATAGATGTTACAACTTGATTGCTATCATGTAGATGCAAGGAATCAATCCATATATCTCGAAAGAACTTAATTCCATGCACTAACACTCCACATAGATGTGTCTTTAGAAAGTGCTTTCCTTGTAATTTAGGTGGAGTGGCAACAAAACGAGGCAATGTTGTTGTATTCTGATCCATGCCATCTACAATAAGGCACATGTAGTCATCAGGATGCGAAATAGCTTGCTCCTTCCAAAATGCATATTTTTGTCTGGAATGTCGAATAAGGTCATGATGAGATTTTTGGTTTTTTTTGTATAATTCCCTTTGATTTGGGCATGTTGCACTCTCAATCGCTCGCTTTAAATCATCACAGACATTGCACTTTGACATTTTTTGCCTCCTTGGGATTTTAACATATCCAAAGTTCTTCTTCCAAAGAGTATACAAAGTATGAGAAGAAGCTACGGCATCCCCTCTTTGCCTTTGCTTTTCTGCAATAGAGTCAAATACTTCGAGCTTTGCCAAGCCCATTGGAAGGTGCATTTCAGTGATCGCGTCACCGTTAGGGAGTTTGGTAGATATATGGGGTTGAGGCAAAGCATTTTCATATATGAAGTCTTGCAAAATTGCTGCTGCCCTCACAGTTGAGATTCTTGATTTGGACCTTCCTCTATTACTGTGAATGCTAAATTTGTTGCCGCCCTTTGCCTTGGTGACTAAATCCCAATATGTACCATGGGATAATCCAGTAATATTGCGATATGCCTTATTGCAAATCCTTTTTCCATTTACGAGAGGTTTTACCTTTTGTCTTGAACTTAGCCTTTTATTGCCATTCTGAAGAAAGCAAGAGAGACTTGTGAGAAGGTATTCATTTCTTTCGCTTCCTCTTCTTTGCCACACGTGTCCTCTACATTCCCTGATGTCTGCAAGATCAATGAAGCGCATACATCTTCGCTTGCAACATAGATATCCCAATGCATTTAACATGTTCTCCTCCTTCATTACTCTCTTCCTCTTTGGTTGCTTTTGTGGATCTGCCTGGATTCGCTTTCTCTTCATGCATATGTATGACCGTTTTCGTTCCTCGTGCACGTTGTTATCTGTATTTATGCACTTCTTCTCCTCACATTTGTTTGTAACCAAGCATCCATGATTGGTCGTTGCATCCTTGTCCATATCACAATCAAAGTTAAATACTGAATAATCCTCTGTTGATCTCATCCTCGTTTTTAACATACTCTTAGGGCCATTCAATGAATTCAATATTCTACGAGAGTATTGAGAACCTTGAAACTCTTCCACTCCTGAGAGAACATCACTCAATGGCACATCTTGCATGGCTTTCACAAATCCACAACCTTGATTGACACCAGGTTTGTTAATATGCATGAACTCATCCACACTTGACAAGACATCGCTATTGAAACCTTTGCCCTTCTCACTGTGCAAGAATTCATCCACCCCAGATAAGGCTTCGCTTTTAAAATCATTTTGTTTCTCGGAACCAATGAACTCATCCACTCTAGATAAGATGTCACTTCTATAATTGAGTATATTGAAATCATCCACATTTGAAGTGATAGAGCCTGGCACATGGGCATGCTTTTTAGGTCCTTTGATATTGTAGTATACGTTGTCTTTATCATTGAAAACCACGTGCCTCTTTCTCATGTTTAAAAATTGCATGCTCCATCTCATATTCTTGCCTACCTCATAGTAGGGATCACATAAGGATGTTATGTTATCAACCATACCATCATCAGTGACTTTTAGAATCCTCATCTGCACAAATGACCATTGCTCCACTTGTTCAAATCCCAATACTTCACCTTCTGCTACAGTCTTATTTGCAAATGATCTCATTTGTAAAATGTCCCCTATAGTAAAATCCAAGGTGGTGCACTTTGTATTCTTGATAATGTCTGTTGCATAAGTCTCATCTTTGTCCCATGCTATAAATGATTTGTTGGATGTATTGTAGGGCATAACATCTCCAAGTGTTTCCATATCTCCACATTTATACTTTAGCTCAACATGTGCGCTAAGAATCTTTGATACAGTAACTGCCACCTTATCTTCGCCAAGTCTTCGAAAGTGGCAAACTAAATTGGGATCACTATCATGGATTGTAGCAAATGCAACTACTTCTCTTTTGCTACATAAAATCACATCCATCCCTGGAACAAAATCTATAGCCATCTCCTTTGTGAGAGTCCTTCGCAAGCAAGCTGCAGTAGCAACAATTACATAAATATTAGTCTCTTTTTAATAATCTACTCATTTATTATAATTTTTAATTAGTACTTAATTTATTGGTGGGAGAAGTTATTAGATCAAGTACTCATCAGATGGACATGCTAAGTTATCCTTTGCATGGTCAATCGAGCATTAAATACTATTTTTGCTCTAGTGTCATGCACATCCGTAAAAAAACATGAGCCTACTAGGTATGTTATCCAATCAAGCACTAATGGGATGCGTGTGCCCCTTTGCATGTAAGTCAATTCCACCTAGTTGAGGGTGTGTGCAAAGTATTGTGCCCATCGGATATGCTTTGCATTGTCGATCAAGCATAAAACACCGTTTTTGCCTTGGTGTCATGCACAACCATGAAAAAACACAGTCCTAGGTGTGTTATTCAAACTAGTACTTATCGGATGGGGGCTCCAGTTTGCACGCAAGTCCGTTTCAACTAGGTTGAGGTGTGTGCAAAGTATTGTCACCATCGGATATGATTTGCATGGTCGATCATGCATTATACACCGTTTTTTCCCTAGTGGTATGCACATCCGCAAAAAAACACGCCCTTAGGTATGTTATCTGACCAAATACTTATCGGATGGGTGTGCCTCTTTGAAAACATTTTAATACCACCTAGGTTGAGGTATAGGAAAAGTATTATGCGCATCGGATATGCTTTGCATGGTCGATCGAGCATTAAATACCATTTTTGCCTTAGTGCCATGCACATCCGTAAAAAAGCACACTGCTAGGTGTGTTATCCGATCAAGCACTTATGCGATGGGAATGCCACTTTGCATGTAAGTCAATTCCACCTAGTTGAAGGTGTGTGCAAAGTATCGTGCCCATCGGATATGCTTTGCATTGTCGATCAAGCATAACACACCGTTTCTGCCTTAGTGTCATGCACAACCATATAAAAACACGGCCATAGGTGTGTTATTCAAATAAGTACTTATCAGATGGGGGTTTTAACTTCTTTGAGGTGCGTGCAAAGTATTGTCACCATCGGATATGATTTGCATGGTCGATCACGCATTATACACCATTTTTTCCCTAATGATATCCACATCCGCAAAAAAACACGCCATTAGGTGTGTTATCTAACCAAGTACTTATCGGATGGGTGTGCCTCATTGAGAACATTTCAATACCACCTAGGTTGAGGCGTACGAAAAGTTTTGTGCCCATCGGATATCCTTTGCATGGTCGATCGAGCATTAAATTCTATTTTTGCTCTAGTGTCATGCACATCCGTCAAAAAACACGCTGCTAGGTATGTTATCCGATCAAGCACTTATGGGATGGGCGTGCCACTTTGCATGTAAGTCGATTCTACCTAGTTGAAGGTGTATGCAAAGTATTGTGCCCATCGGATATGCTTTGCATTGTCGTTCAAGCATAAAACACCGTTTTTGCCTTAGTGTCATGCACATTCGTCAAAAAACGCAGTCCTAGATGTGTTATTCAAACTAGTACTTATCGGATGGGGGCTCCAGTTTGCACGCAAGTCCGTTTCAACTAGGTTGAGGTGTGTGCAAAGTATTGTCACCATCGGATATGATTTGCATGGTTGATCACGCATTATACACCGTTTTTTCCCTAGTGGTATGCACATCCGCAAAAAAACACGCCCTTAGGTATGTTATCTGACCAAGTACTTATCGAATGGGTGTGCCTCTTTGACAAAATTTTAATACCACCTAGGTTGAGGTATAGTAAAAGTATTATGCCCATCGGATATGCTTTGCATGGTCGATCGAGCATTAAATACCATTTTTGCCTTAGTGCCATGCACATCCGTAAAAAAACACGCTGCTAGGTGTGTTATCCGATCAAGCACTTATGCGATGGGAATGCCACTTTGCATGTAAGTCAATTCCACCTAGTTGAAGGTGTGTGCAAAGTATCGTGCCCATCGGATATGCTTTGCATGGTCGATCGAGCATTAAATTCCATTTTTGCCTTAGTGCCATGCACATCCGTAAAAAAACACGCTGCTAGGTGTGTTATCTGATCAAGCACTTATGTGATGGGCGTGCCACTTTGCATGTAAGTCAATTCCACCTAGTTGAAGGTGTGTGCAAAGTATCGTGCCCATCGGATATGCTTTGCATTGTCGATCAAGCATAACACACAGTTTCTGCCTTAGTGTCATGCACAACCATATAAAAACATGGCCATAGGTGTGTTATTCAAATAAGTACTTATCAGATGGGGGATCCACTTTGCACGCAAGTCTGTTTTAACTATGTTGAGGTGCGTGCAAAGTATTGTCACCATCGGATATGATTTGCATGGTCAATCACGCATTATACACCATTTTTTCCCTAATGATATGCACATCCGCAAAAAAACACGCCATTAGGTGTGTTATCTGACCAAGTACTTATCGGATGGGTGTGCCTCATTGATAACATTTCAATGCCACCTAGTTTGAGGCGTACGAAAAGTTTTGTGCCCATCGGATATCCTTTGCACAAGAACAATTTTGTATCACCCTGCAAGCAAGGGAAATTTTGTTATAGAAAACTTTCTTTTGTAATTATCAAAAAAAAAAAGGATTAGTGGGGCTAAACAGGGCCAAAAGGACCTTTTTGGTTTTTTAATCACATCATTGTTCCACTATTATGGATAGGAACTCTCTTCTAGATCAGAATCCAGCTCTTGGTATAGCACATTAACTCTAAACTTCATCTTTAAAAAATCATGTGCGGACCTCTCTATGGAATCTGCACATATTCTCCTTATCATCATCAAACTCAAACAACATATTCATGCATTGTGAAATGAGCGGATGATTTTCCTTCTTCAGAATCGTATCATGCATTACCTTGTTTTTTCCACTCTGAACAATAATAATTGACAACCCCAATCCTATTTAGCTTTGGGTGCCTTAACCCAGGGTCTTCCCAATAGCATCTGGTATGGAATTTCCACTTCTACCATTGCGAGCACTATGAAATTCACTCAAAAATTCAGGCCGTATCTCGATCTTATACCATGGTCTACTAGTTTTAGATGGTGCTAAGTGGTTGTACCTTTCTTTGGTCAGCCATTTTGATTTGGAATGGTGCTGGATCCAACTCTATCAAGCCCATCTTATCATACATGAATTGAGGCAAAATATTCCCCCCTAATCCTCCATCCAATAAAGTACCTGGTAACTCTTATCCCTTGCATTGTACCTCCAATGTAAGAACCTTGTAGTCCACACATCCTCTAGTTCTACTTGCACAGCTATCGAACTTTCTAGTTGTTCTTCTTGTTTGGTTTTAGAAACTCTTTGTTCTTCTCCCTCTAGCTCCCCTTCCTTTAGGAGCTCTTTAACCAGAAATTTTCAAAATTTTGGGACCATGCACAGCAATTGGTCCAATATGATTTGGATATATGCTTTCCTTAGGGCCTTAAACAATTCATCTAATACATTCTCTCATTCAGATTTCTTACCTTTGGATTCTTTCTTGAGGGTCTCCTCGGACTCGCTATCTGGCATTGGGCTAGTCACCTTGTCAGACTTTGTATATTTCTTTATTAATGCCACTAGTTGCTGCCAATCTGAGCTGGGCTTTTCTTTCACTTGGAGTTGCTAAATCTCTCAACACGCCCATTCACACTTGCTCTTGATCCTTCCATTAGATTTGTTTGTCGTATTTAACTAATTTTCCCAAAGTCTTCTTCCAAGTTGGGTCCTTTGATCGAATAACTACTAGTAGATCGAATAACTACTAGTAGAATACCAACATTCTCTTGGTTGTCCTTTACACCTTCAACTATAGTACATCTAGAGCAGTCTTAATGCTCATGTGGATCCTTCCAAGTGTTGATCAGATACACTACCATCTTGTTTCCAGATGCTTTAGACAACTTTTGGATGATCACATTGTTGGCTTGTAGAGGTTGATGTACCTATTGCAGCAGCTGGTGCTCTTGGCCCTATTGGTTGTTTCTAACTTTGACAATAGATAAGCCTCTCTCACAATGGTTCTTCACCATAGCAAACAATTTAGTCTAGCCCTGTGTCCATCTATTCCCAGCTGGTAGTTACAATCATTGAAGCTTTGTTGCCCCATCCTCCTCTTCTACCTAGTTCTAGTTCCTTTGCTGGTTATCGTTTCTCTATTAATCCCAATTCATTATCATTGTTGTTGCATAGGTTTCTCTATATTTGCACCAATTCTGACCTGATTTACTCCTATTTCCAAAGTCCATTGCACGATAGTGCATGATTGTTGTCTCTTTCCCGTGGCTTTCGCAACTGGAAGAGCAGGGTATCCTCAGTATGCAGGATTCCGAGGCTTTTTGTCACCTATAAATATATCGGGGTTGTCGTTTGTAGTATATGTGTAGCTTAGGACCTGGAGTCATATTTCGATGAGAGATGTAGGCTTAAGTGTGGTAAGCAAACATAGTGCATGCATGTGTAAAAGGAGCGTGTATCATCATGGTTGAGGTAATGAAGGCTTTCGCCTTCATTGGGGGTTGCAGGGTTTAGGAGGAGTTTAAGGGTTAGAAGGAGGTTCCAAGGTTTAGAAGGAGGTTCAAGGGTTAGAAGGAGGTTCCAAGGTTTAGAGAGAGGTTTCAGAGTTTAGAAGAGGTTCTAGGGTTAAAAGGAGGATTCAAGGTTCAAGGTAGAGTAATGGTGGAGAACTCGTCTCCTCGTAGATCATGGAGGTTAAGGGTTGAGGAACTAAGGGTTTAGGAGGAGCACAGGAGTGGGAGAGGAAGAAGGTGTAAGAGCATGGGGGAAAGAAGAGAGAGGAGGGAGGAGGAGGAGGAGGAGGAGGAGGAGGAGGGAGAAGGAGGAGACAGAGGAGGAGGAGGAGGAGGAGGAGGAGGAGGAGGAGGAGGAGGAGGAGGAGGGAGGAGGAGGAGAAGGGAGGAGGAGGGAGGAGTAGGAGGAGGGAGAAGGAGGAGAGGGAGGAGGAGGAGGAGGGAGGAGGAGAAGGGAGGAGGAGGGAGGAGGAGGAGAAGAGAGGAGGAGGAGGAGGGAGGAGGAGGAGGGAGGAGGAGAGGGAGAGGATGGGTTGCAAGGTTGGAGGAGAGGGGAGGAGGAGTTGCAAGGTTAGGACATGCTTTTGGACATGGAGTGCAAGGAAGCATGGACACTTGAGACAATTGCTTGGAATACCAAAGTAAAACTCAACACAATGCTCCAAAGAGTGTGGGCTTCATTCCATTATGGGGTATTTATACAAGCTAAAGAGCTTCTCTCTCTGCATGTAGGAATTGTAAGACAATCTTTCTCTATGTGTAGAACTTGCATATAGAAGTTGCATGTAGGAGTTTCATGTAGAACTCGCATGTAGGAGTTGCATGTAGAACTCGCATGTAGAACTTGCATGTAGGAGTCATATGTAGAACTTGCATGTAGAACTTGCATGTAGAACTCGCATGTAGGAGTCATATGTAGAACTTGCATGTAGAACTCGCATGTAGAACTCACATGTAGAACTCACATGTCAGAGTTGCATGTAGAACTCACATGTAGGAGTCATATGTAGAACTTGCATGTAGAACTCGCATGTAGGAGTTGCATGTAGAACTCGCATGTAGAACTCGCATGTAGGAGTTGCACGTAGAAGTTGCATGTAGAACTCGCATGTAGAACTCGTATGTAGAACTTGCATGTAGAACATACAAGTTGGATTTCTACGAGGGATTATTTCTAGCCTTATGCAAGTACAAGTGGAGCTTTGCTGCTACTCTACACACACATTCTGTTCTACCTAAGTCCATGTTGGGGCACAGAGACAACATACTCTCGGATCCATTTTATTACCCGTCCTCGAGTTATGGCTTATTGCGAGCACGTACTTGGATTGCCATGCCTTTAGTCTAGTGGTTGTGGAACTTGTGTCATGCCAGTCGATCCTGCTATAAAGCCTTGGCACCATACAATTTTTGCTCAGTTTCCAGGTAGCCTGTATCCACCATTTGTTCAAACAGAGATATGTGGCGTGCTTCTAAGAAGATCACTCTTTGATAGAGTTGGCTTGTAATCTGAGCATCAAACCGTTCATTGGGATTGAAACTGAGTGCAGGCAAATGGGTATCGAGGTAGCATGGGACCTCCAGAATGAATGCCAATTAATGGTTTGATCTTCATCCAAAGTTTGTATGTTGGCTTCCCATTTTTTACATCGTGGAACTGCATAGAACTTGGGATGGGTTCTGAGACATGGAGGTGCATGTAGGTACTCCTTCAAGAAGGTTACATCAAAGAGCTTGGGACAGTGCCAATCAGGTTGTGGATCCAACTTGCTAATCTGACTTTCACTAATTTGACGCTGACGAAGGTTGGTAGGAAAGTTGTCCATCCATCTCGAGTTTTCATATCAGGATATTTGCTCCAAATTTCCTTGATGGGGTTATTTGGAAGTGATATCTCATCAAAATCATACCCATCATTGGAACTTGGCATGAGAGTATGAATTGGATTATCTGGATCCTGATGTTCAAAATCAAATACTGTGTCATTTTTTGCTGATGGAAGCACAAGTAGTGTCGGAGGTGATGACGAGGCAGGGAGGGGGAGAAATATGGAAGAGTGTTAGTTGCAGAAGGGGGAGTAGAGAGGAGGGAGGGAAGAACTAGGCAAATGGTTTGAGCAGCCTGGTAATCCTCAAGGGCAGGATTAGCAAGGGAGGGGAAGAAGCTAGGTGTGAGGGGCTCGTAAGTTTGTGACTGTTGGGCTAGTTGAAAATGGTGAGAGGCATGAGCAAAGAGGCAATGGAGGGAATAGATGTTAGGATGGAGCTCAGGGAAGGTTAAGAGGGTGGTAGTAGCAAGGGTAAGTGAGGTTATGAGGTTGGCAGAGAGAGTGGTTAAATATGGAAAGTTGGATGTGAGATAGGCCCTGTCATCTTCCAACACTTCTTTTTGCTGGTGCGATGGGATCATCAGCTACATGGGTGGGATGTCAGTTATGTCATGCCTTGCAAATAATAGTAATGGCCTTTGTAGAAATGGCAACAAACCAGCAATAACCCTGAGGGGACGACTACCCATGAGGCATACATATGCAATGAAGGCATCCTGTCCTGAGTGTTATAAACCCAGCATGGGTAGACAGGCAGAAGATATTTTTCTCATCTTTGGACAAGTCTTAGCAAACTATGCACAGAGTTTTGGTCCCTATGGAACATTCCCATTTGATTGTTGGATGAGCAGATATGATCCTAATTTGGAGTTGCTTCCATTGGATAAGCATGCGTGCGTTGAGGTGATCTTCCACTTGTAGAGCAGCCACAAGCTCTTGGTACACCACCGTTGTGCATTGTAGTGGGGCTACACCACCGTTGTGCATTGTAGAGGGGCTTCATTGGTGTTGTCTTCCAATGCCTCATTGGTGTGCATTAGCAATTGGAGTTCAAGCGTGGAGATGATTATCTTTTGGGAGTGCATCTCATTCATTTTTTCTTTGTATTGCTGGTAGATGGTTGTATATGCCTCCTTAAGCTTTCTCATTTGCAAGGTGACCTTTGCGTGTTGAGGAATGTCTTCAATGGTATTGAACCATTGGTTCGACACTTGTGTGAGTGAAGTGCTGGCCTCTTGAGCGATAGTAAGTTGGTTCTTTAAGATTCTGCATTCCCTTGTAATCTCGTTAATGCTAAAGGCTTGTACTGCCAAAGATTGTTTCATGTCTTCAAGCTTGTCTTTGCAATCCTTGAGCTCTTCTTCTTTGTGAATTAGAGTGAGTTGAGATTATGCCACTACCTCCATTTGCTGAGCATGTGTAGATGTCAAGGAGTTATAGTAGGTATGTAGGATTACCGTTGCTTGTACTGCTGCTATCAGCTATGTTTTTCTTTGGTGGAGGTTGGAGGTCAAATCCCTCACTGCCTTCTCTTGAGCTTGGAGAGCTTGGTTCATGCACACCTCTTCTACCTCCTTCTCATCTATCTGTGCCCAAAATGCCTTGACCTCTCTAGCAATTGCCTAGAATTGATCTTCAATTTATGTTGTAGTTTGTCTGTCCAATTCTCTTGCATATTCTTCTTTGGCCAAGCTATTAAATAGTTCTGACATTTGGATCATTTGGCTAGCTTGATGTTGGAGAATGACAAACGATGATGAGGACTAGCAATACTGCTAATACAAGTGGTGCCTGTGTAACCATCTCGGTGACTCTGTAGTACTTGGGGGAGGTTGTTCCAATAGTATTTCAGTCCCTTGTGTACAATCAGTCATACTATTGATCTAGCACTAGCTCCCCTTGTGGCTCATTGATTAGCATGGCATCGATGGGCGGTTCTACTGATGATGTGCCCTCAGGCTCTGGTGCCGATCTTTCCTCAGGTTCTGGTGCTGATCTTGCCTTATGCTCTGGTTGCTGCTGTTGTTGGAGATATATTGGTTGCAATTGTGCACCAAGCTGTAGCATCTCGTGGGGCAATTCCTCAATCCCGACCTCTAGAATAGGTATTTCTTCTAAGGCATCTGCACTTATCAATGTGATAGTAGGAGAAGTTGGTGACAACTCCCATACTGGTGAGAAGGGTATGTCCAACTCCTCAATTGGTCTTGGTGACTGGGGCAGAGTCATTTCTCTTTCTTGTAGCTCTTTTTTTATGATTATAGCCAATAAGTGTTGAATTTTACATTTTTGGCCTGATGAACCATCTAGTTTCCTTGTAAAGAAGATGACTAAGTGCTGGACCCAGTCTTGTTAAACAAATGTGCAGAGTGAAAGGGATCGATTCTTACCGCATTTAACCCCCAGGATTGTGGATAGTAATTGTGCTGCTTCCTTGAGGTGATGGTTCAGGATTGTGCGAAGCAATATGCGATCCCTATGGAACAGTGTGTCCTTGGTGAGGAGAGATTGTACTTCGAGAAACTTTGCATCGGCAGGCCGTGTAGGGTATTTGGCACCATGTGTTGATAGTGAGAAAGCCCTTTGAATGACTGTATTGTTGAGGATAATGTTTAGTGGGCTCTGATGTATAGTGATTGCATCGTACTTGCCAACCTTTGCATTGCTAGAGTGGTAAGAATGGAGAAAGTCCCTAATGTATCCTCTTTAGTGACGGCATCTTTTTTTTTTGAACTTGCATCGATGCGCATGTGGTGTACCATTGATCATTAGATTGGTTGCCATGCAGGTATGACCTTTCTGTGTGTTTGTGAGAGATCTTATATTTATACATGCTTTGAGAGTGTGGAATGAAAGTGTGTGGTACAATTATTCATGCAATCATCTATGTGTCTAAGCGAAAGCGTGTGAGTGCACATGACCTAGTAGCTAGGTAGGGACTAACTTTATGCTTTTTTTGTTGTTGGGATTTTCATAGGGCAACTAGAAAGGGCAACTAGAACTCAGACATCACTTCATAGGGCAATATGTCTTTGTATGCTTCTCCAACTGATAGAGTCTTTCTTTTAAGGATTCATGGTCTCCCATGCATTCCTATACTGCTATGTGTAGGCTTGATATTAAAAATTCTAGTGGGACCACAGCTTCAAGGCTATACACCAATTGAAAAGGTGTGTCCCCTATACTAACCTTGAGTGTGGTTTTGTATGCCCATAAGCCTGCATTCAATTTCTCTACCCAATCAGAACGCTGTGGTTCTACTACCTTGGTGAGGATAATGCATATTATTTTGTTGGTGGATTCGGCCTATCCATTTCCTTGGGGGTAGTAGGGTGTGCTTTTTCTATGGATTACCATAAAGCCAAACAAGACTTCTTGGATTACCTCATTGACAAAATGTGTGTCTCTATCCAATAGAATTTCAAGGGGCATCTGAATCAGGTGATCACATTTTCGTATAAGAATCTTGCTGTGCTTCTGGCATCTGCCTTTTTGACTGCTTTAGCTTCATCCCATTTTGTAAAGTAATCAGTGGCCACAATAATGTAGCATGCCTGTGTTCCTTTTGCTGCTAGATGGATGGGACTCACATAGTCAATCCCCCATTTTTCAAATGGTTTTTGTGCAACAACTGTTGTTAGAGGATTGAATTCTTTATGTTAGTCTTTGTGTTGTGGTTTAGTAGTCTGTTGGCATACATCACAGCCTTACATATTCATAGGCATATGCCCACAATGTTGGCCACCAGGAGCCTGTAAGGAGAACTTTTCTTGCTATGGCTTCCCCTTGGAAGTGTCCTCCTGCAATGCCTTCATGGACTTCACTCAGGATTGTCATGATCTCATGAGGCATTACACATCTTCTTTATATCTGGTCCTTGCCCATCTTGTACAATTGTCTTGCAATGAGTTGATAGGGTGCAGCCTTTAGAATCAATTTTCTAGCATCTACTGCTTTCATTTCAGGGGGTGGTCTTCCTACCATTAAGTACCCAATGATATCTCCACACCACTTTGGAACATTTATTTGAAATAGTGCGGCATCTGGTAAGTCGTCTTCTACTACAGTGGCTTCTTCTCCCAACTTAACACGAGACATGTGATCGGCAATGTAGTGTTGGGCACCTTTGCGGACCACTATTTTGAAGTTGAAATCTTGAAGCAAGAGGAGCCATCTGGTACTCTTCCTATTGTACATGGATGGTTCACAAGACAAAGCAATGCTTGATGGTCAGTGTAGAAGACAAAATCATTTGCCAGTAGATAGTGCCGAAATTTCTTTACACTATACACCATTGCTAGGGCTTCTCTTTCTGTGGTGGTATATTTGATCTCTGCATCATTGAGTTGCCGACTGGTGAAGTAGAATGGGTAGTCTTTCTTATGTTCACCAGGTTGACAAAGCACACTCCCAATTGCATGCTTGGATCCATCAGTATGAACATGAAAATCAATATCCCAATTGGGAGATATAAGGATGGGTGCTGTGATTAGGTGCCACTTTAAAAGCTCAAAGGCTTGGTGGCACTCTTCGATCCATAAGAATTTCACTAATAATTTGTAAAGTGGTCTAGCTATCATGGCATACTGCAATATAAATCTTATATAATAGCTGGCATGTCCCATAAAGACCTGTACACCTTTGGAATTTGTAGGAGGAGGAAATTCCATGATAATTTTGATTTTGTCCATGTCAATCGCAATCCCATGTTGAGAGACGATGTGTCCCAAAACAACTCCGTGGGTGACCATGAACTGGCATTTTGTTGGATTTAGGGAGATGCCATACTCCCTACATTTGATTAGTACTACTTCAAGACATTTGAAGTGGTCTTTTTTGTTTGAATGGATGCACAAATCATCCAAGAACACCTATAAAAACTTATCCAGAAATGCTTCGAAAGCTGTGAACATGACTCATTGGAATGTGGCCGGGGCATTACAAAGTCCGAATGGCATGACTCTATATGCAAAAATATGCCATTCTGTAGCAAATGCTATTTCTTATTGGTCTTTAGGACCAATTTGCACTTGGTTATAGCCACTGAAGCCATCCAAGAAGCTATATATTTTGGAGCTTGCCACCTTTTCCAACACTATTTCTATTAAGGGTAGGGGATACTAATTCCTAATTGTGGCGACATTCACATTCTTTAAGTTTACGCATATTCTGAGCTTCTTGTTGCATTTAGGCACAATGAGGATGAGTGAAACCCAATCAGTGTGCTCTATCTCATAGATGAATCCAGTATCTAGGAATTGTTTCAGCTCGTCATAAACCATGGTGCCATATTTAGGATATGTGCGATAAGGTCCACATACCTTAGGGTGAGCACCTTCCCTTATAGTTATCATGTGTACTGCCACTTTTGGTAAAATTCCTTTCATCTCTTTGTATGACCATGCTAGGCAGTCACGGTATTCCATTAGGAGTTCTTTGAGTTTGGTTTCATCTTCTTGTTGAAGCTATTTCCCAATGAAAACCAGTTTTTCTTCCTTCCCTTCAAGGGCGAGGTTTATTGTGTGTGTTTTTGCCAGTCCCTCATAGATTGGAGTTTATCCAATGCTATCAATTTCTTGAACTTCGGATTCTCTTAGTGGTCTTGGCATTGCTATTGGCACACTGCCACTTGTGTAATTCTTGAAGTATTCCGGCACTTCTCGAAGATCCGGCCTTTGATGGTGTTGAACTAGCTTGACATGTGCCATGTGTATTGGGTGGCATAGTTGCATTTACCAATTTGTTAGGCTCTTCTTGACTGTCTTTTTTTGAAGTCTCTTGATCGAGCTTCATCTGCACATGTGGCTTATATTTTTGAAACTTCTTACGTTGGGAACTGTGGGGTAACTTTTCCACTGGGTAACTTTTCCACTGGTAAGGTATTTCCAAGTAAGGATTCATTTGCTGTGCATACTCCTTCCAGTTCCTCAGGGGACCATTCAAGAGGTGGTGGTTTTGATTTTGAGGGAGCTGGTTTTGCAAGGTACAATTCGACGATCCTTGTTTGCACTCGTTCTAATTCATTGAAGTGTTCGTCGGCCTTGGCTTTTCTGCAATTTCCTCCTTCAGCTTTCTTGCGGGATGTTTTGTTGTTATTCAACTTTGGAGCTTTAACTTTTGGGAGCTCGACTGCCATTAGGGCATGCAGAATGGCTAAGTCATTATCAAAGATTTGATCTTCAATTTCAGCATTCTCATCCTCTATTTCAAGGTCCCAAGGAAAATCTGAGTCATCATTGGTATGGGTACCTTCTTCAGGTTCATTATTCCACTCAAGGTAAGCCATAAAGAATGGCACCTCTAGATCGATTGGTTCTTCATGTGTGAGTAGAGGATGTACCTGTAGCACATTAGCATCAATCTACAAGAAGATGGGGTCTAGTGAATGGCAGTTGTCGATGGTTGCAAGTGTTTTTATCCAGTTATTTGCATTGCTTTGTGAATCGCTCGCTATGGCATGTTGTTGCAAGGGAGCTAATTTGCTTGAGATTGTCGTTGAAGATGTGTCATCCAATGCTCTAGGCACAATTGGTTTTATAGCTCCTATCCCCACATTCACCCTGACTACGGTGTCTCGACGATTTTGGATTATCAGTCTATCAGTTCCCTAGTCATGGAGGACTGATGCTTCCCGTAAACAAGGATGTCCCAGTAAGATTTGATAGGATTTTTTGGGGAGATCCAAGATTGTGAATTGAAGGAAAAAGTGGACTCCTGTGACCTTTGTGGACATGCCATTTACTATTCCCAAGGGTTTAGCCCGTGAATCATCAGCAAGGCGTATGTTGAAATTAGCCTTTTGCATTGGTGGGAGACCCCATTCTTCGTAGAGCTCCTTTGATAGGACATTTACACCTGCTCCACCATCCACTAAGGCTTGGACTTCATTATATGCCTTATGGATCAAAGGCACAGTAATGTTGCATATGTCATCTCTCTCACCCATCCGCATAGGGATATCTTCAATGTGGTTCATAGGTGGAGGGGGATTTGGGAGTTCAATCCATCCTTTGAAACTCTCCTAGAGAGTGGGACAATTCCATAGGAGGATTGCGATTGGAATTGACACAAGGCAACTCAGGATGCTAGAGAGTGCGGCTCCTTCAAGTTGACATGGCGATACATTATGTTGTGGAGTCTGTTGTTGGAACAGAGGCTCGAGTACAGTATTAATACTTTGTGGGGCCAAGTCATGGATTGGGTCTTGAGCTTGTTTCTCAACCTCAAATTGAGCTTGTTCCTTTTGTACCCATTGTTGAAGTTCCTAAAAACGAGCTTTCTCCACCTCTGCATTTGGATATGGAGCTTTTTTCATTTAAGGCTCAGGGGTTGATGTGGATGAGCTCGGCTGCACATTGCTTGGCGGATGTGGAGGCACTTGTGCTTTCTTTCAAAGACGTAGCTTTGGTTGCATTGGATTGTTAGGGTCCTTGGTGGCCTCTTTCTATTCGCGTGTAATTACATTCACAGGTTGTGATATTACACTTGTCGGCGAACCCTCCAGATCTCTCTTTTTATGTTGAGTCAAGGTACTCTACCTAGATAGTCCTCCAAAATGAATGGAATAAACTATTGTGTGTTTTGTAAACACCTCTGGTCACCATATGTAGGCCATGTGTATGTGTTTTGCTCCATGGTACCTCCTGCAGACATTGTGTGCATGTACATGTAGGGGAGATAACCATTGGAAGGTCTTATGTATCCCTTTTGTTTACTTCACACCCTTGGGAACCCTTGCTAGCGGGAGATCCTAGCCATAGATTTATCCTTGACCACCATGAGATGGCATGAGAAACTATGAGACTAGATGTATCCTTGACATAGCCTGAGGCATTCCCTTGAGGGGGGGTATGATGGGATATCTCAAGGTGTATGCCCCAGGCACACCTTGGTTTCTATGTGTGTGTGATAGAGGTACAGTCAGGTGCCCATAAGCATTGTTAGGTGGTGGTAGATGCCACATAGGATGATTGAGAGATTCTAGGAGGTGATTGAGGAGATGATTGTGGAGCTTGGTGGCTCATGTAAGAGGTGCCTACATATGGACCTCACCTTTCTTCATTCCATAAGCAAGCAAGCATTCTCATTTCATGTTCAGCTTCATGCTTTCCTTTCAGTGCTTCAACACTTGCAGCTATCATAGTATTTGGAGTTGTAGCTTGTGAAGTACTTGCCTTTTGCATTTGAAGGCGGGGTTTATTTTTTAGGGCTCTATTTGAACTGCTCTAGATCACCCTACTTCTTCTTCTATTGCCTTCACTTCAAGTGTACTTAATGGCTACTATTGTTCTGTTATCCCATCAACTTCATGCGTTACACCATCTAAACCATGAATGAGAGATGCATGTGCCTGTCCTGTCTCATCTGATGCATGTCGTGACTCAGCCAATGCAATTCATGTCTCATCTGTAAATCCCTTGTAAGCATCCATGTGTACAAGACCCTCATCCAATGTTACATGTTCTATCTCATCCACTCTATTTCCCCTCTCATTTGTATGACCATGAACCAAGTCTACATGGCGTGTCTCATCCCTTCCTTTCTCATGTGTGGATTCTTGCATCTTAGGTGTCTCATGTGTGGATCCTTGTACCTTAGGTCCCTAGAATGAAGTTAAACAGTGTTCTATGGCACCCTGAAAGTATTCAAGGATTATCTTTGAATGCATTTTTCTTGCTTCGTCAATGGGAAATTCCTCCCACACATGCTGGAGGATCTCCAATGCATGCACCAAATCAGGAAATCTAAGTGCGTTTGGAGGCAGCATCACAAAGTGCTTTGCATCTTTCTTTGAAAGAAGAAACATTCTATTGCTCATTCTTGACTTTGTGTAACTCATCATTATATTGTTGTCTTTTTCAATTTTAATTCCGAGCAAAGTGCCCCCTTGAATCAAATTGCTCTTTGAGAAAGATACATCCCATGCCTCCTCATCTTTCTCCAACTCTCTCTTTGTCATCACTAAAATGAGATTGCCTTTGCTTTAGTACCAAGAACCATGCTTTCTTAGTGGTGTCAGCAACGGTCTAGTTTGCAAAGTCCTTTGGGACGTAAACTTTTCCATTGTACTTCAATATCATACCGTTGACAAATGCTGTAGCCTCAAGATCCATCCTATATTAAAGCATAATACAAATTTTAGATACAAATAATATATTATTTTTGCATGAAAACTATAATTAATTTGATAAATAAAAAGTACAATGAGTCCCATTGATACACCTCAAGTTTTCATTCTCCCCAATGGTATAAGTGTCAATTTCATGCTTTGGGAATAGCCTAAAAGGCTTTACAAGGCTTCGATAAATGCATAAATGAGGGGGGGGAAAATAAGGATTTACAATGAACTCATGGATAGTGTGAAATGAAATAAAGTACAATCAGATATAAATCTAAAGTCTGTCTAATACAGGTGCAATTGCTCTGTCCACTCCCACAATTGGTACAACTGTAATTTGTTCTGTCCACTCCCACAACTGATACAATTGTAATCTGTCCTGTGCATTGATACAACTTCCAATCATCTCGAAAGTTTTAAAACTTTGATCGTTGCTTAAATGGTAGGGTTGTGAGTGTGAAACCGCATGTGAGCAAATGGACTGACTCTGATTAGGATCTAGTCATCCGAAAATTTTGAGCATCGCTTTGATTGGTTTTTTTGGAGTTCTCTCCTCTAAGGATAAAATAATCTATGCTAATATAGACTACACCAACCATCAAAGCGAATAAAAGCAAAAAATAATTTCTTTTCCATTGTTCTTTTTAATATGCTTAGGTTGTGAGTTTAAAAAACACAATTATAATTAGAAAAAAAATTAAAAATGAGACAATATTTTTATTTACAAAAACTAATTTACTTACAACTAATAAGAATTTAACATTCACATTAATAAGAACTCAAAATTTCAATAAATTTAAATTTGACTTTATGAAAAATAATAAAAACTACAATCTAAAATTAACTGCAAACCCCAAACTTTAAACCCTAACCCCTAAACCATAAACCCTAATCCTCATCTTCTAAACCCAAAACCCAAAACCCTAACTCCCAAATCCTAAACCATACAAACCCCCAAATCCTAAACCTAACCACCAAACCCTAAATCCTACACCCTAAACACTATCCCCTAAGTTAGGGTTAGGGATTAGGGTTTAGGGTTTAAGGGTTAGGGTTTATGGGTTAGGGCTTAGGAGTTAGGGTTTAGGGGTTATGGGTTAGGGGTTAGGGATTAGAGTTTAGGTTTTAAAGGGCCAAGATTAGGGTTTAAGGTTTAGGGATTAAGGGTTAGGATTTACAGATTAGGGTTTAGGAGTTAGGGTTTAGGGAGTAGGGGTTAGGGGTTAGGGATTAGGGGTTAGGGTTTACAGGTCAAGGTTTAGGAGTTAGGGTTTAGGGGTTAGGGGTTAGGGGTTCGAGGGCCAAGATTAGGGTTTAAGGTTCAGGGATTAGGGGTTAGGGTTTAGGGTTTAGGGTTTAGGGTTTATGGGTTTGGGTTTGGGTTTGGGTTTGGGTTTGGGTTTAGGAAATTGCTAATTACTGAATCCTAAATCCTTTGTTGAAAACACTAATTTCTAAATAAGACCTCCCATATTTCTAAATAATTAATAAAGTAGATTATTGAAAACAGAATAATGTTCTTTAAAATGGTTATTACAGCTTGCTTGCAAAGGAAGCTCACAAAGGAGATGGCTACAAATTTTATTCCAGGGATGGAGGTGATTCTATGTTGCAAAAGAGAAGTAGTTGCATTTGCTACAATCCAATAAAGTGATCCAAATTCTATATGTCACTTCAGAAGACTTGGCGAAGATAAGGTGGCAGTTATCGTATCAAAGATTCTTAGTGCACATGTTGAGCTAAAGCATAAGTGTGGGAATATGGAAATCCTTGGAGATGTTATGCCTTATAATACTTCCAACAAAGCATTTATTGCATGGGGGGACAAAGATGAGACTTATCCAACACATGTCATCATGAATACAAAGTGCATATCTTTGGATTTTAGAGTGGGAGATACTTTACAAATGATATCATTTGCAAATAAGAACATAGTAGGAGGTCAAGTCTTGGGATTTGAACAAGTGGAACACTGGACATTTGCACAAAAAAGTTACTAATGATGGTATGGATGATAACTCAATCTCATTGGATGGTCCCTACTATGAGGTAGGTAAGGATTTGATATGGAGCATGCAATTTTTAAAGATTGGAAAGACTCAGCATGTGGTTTTTATTGATAAACATAATGTATACTACAATATCAAAGAATTGAAAGAATATGCCAATGTACCAAGCTCTATTCCTTCAGAGATGGATAATTCTAATGCACTCAACTATAGCACTGACGTCTTATCAGGAGTCGATGAGTTCATTGGTACCGAGAAAGAAAAAGATTTCACAAGTGATGCCTTATCTAGAGTGGTGGATGAATTCATGCACATTGAGAACTTGGGCAAAGATGTCAAAAGTGATATCTTATCAAGAATGGATGACTTCATGGATACTGATAAAGTTCTTGGAGTCAAATGAAGTAACTATGGAATTATGGAAATCATGCACGACGATATAATGAGTGATGTTCTCTCAGGAGTAGAGGAGTTTCAAGAATATGGAGTTATGAAATCCATAGAAGGTGCATCAATGAGTGATGTTCTCTCAGGAATAGATGAGTTTGAAGATCATTCTGGGGACACTCTATCGCCACTATGACAGTTAATGCAAATGGTTCCACGATTGTATCAAAAGTAGGGATGAGATCAACAAAGGACTATTCGGTATTTGACTTTGACTGTGATAAGATCAGGATGCAACCTCCCATGAAACATCTAATGTAAATGGTTCTACAGATGTATCAAAGCAGGGATGAGACCAACAAAGAACTATTCAGTATTTGACTTTGATTGTCACAGTGATAAGATCAAGGATGCAACATCCCATGAAAACAAAGTGACAAATAAATCTTACAAGGAGAACTGCACAAATCCAAATAAGGATGTACAAAGGGCCCAAAAATGGACATACAAATGCATGAAATGAAAGTGAGTTTAGGCACATCTAGAAAAGCAACCAAAGAGAATAAGAGTAATGAATGAAGATGTTATGCTAAATGCAATGCGATCTACATGTTGTAAGCATAGATGTATGAGATCCATTAACTTACATAACATCAAGGGCTGTAGGGGACATGTCTGGCAAAGGAGAGGGAGAAAAAGAAATGAATACCTACTCACGAGACTCTCTTGCTTTCTTGTAAATGACAGAAAAAGGGAAAGTTCAGGACAATAGATACGGCCTCTTATAAATGGAAAAAGTATTTGCAATAATGCATACAGGATTATCACATGGCACATATTGGAATTTGGCTAATAAAGCAAAGTAAGGAGTAAACTTTAACATTCATGGAAACACAGGAAGGCCCAAAACAAGAGCCTCAATGGTTGCAACAACAACAATTTTGAAAGACTACATTCATGAAAATGCTTTACCTCAACCCCATCTATTTGAAATGCATTTTCCGATAGGTTTGACAAAAAAAGAAGTATTTAACTCTATTGGAGAAACATAGAGGCAAAGAGGGCATGCTCTGGCATCTTTTCATACTTTGTATACTCTTTGGAAAAAGAGCTTTTGACATGTTAAAATCCCAAAGAGGCAAAAAATGTCAAAGTGCAATGACTGTGATGACGTAAAGCGAGCACTTGAGAGTGCAACATCTCCAAAACAAAAAGAAGCATACAAAAAAGAGAGAGAATTTCATCATGGACTTGTTTGACATTCTAGAATAACATATGCATTTTGGAAGGAGCAAGCTATTTCTCATCCAAATGAGTACATGTGCGTTATTGTAGATGGTATGGATCAAAATACAACAACATTACCTTGATTCATAAACACTCCACCTAAGCTACAAGGAAAATACTTTTTGAAGACACATCTATGTGGAGTGTTAGTGCATGGATTTAAGTTTTTTGCAGACATATGGATTGATTCATTGCATCTACATGATAGCAATCAAGTTGTAACATCCATTATGAAGGTATCTCACAATGTACATGCAGAAAAAGGTCACCTACCAACAATTTGTGAGTACAAGTAGACAATTGCGGATGAGAGAATAAGAATGTACTCTTCTTTGCATTTTGCTCAATGCTAATTGCTCATTGAATCTTCAATGAGATTGAAGTTGGGCTTTTGTTGGTTGGGCACACACATGAGGATATTGATCAGGTATTTAGCACAGTCTCAAGAGAACTGAAACACAAGGACATGGAGATGATGGATGACTTGATAAGAAAATGTGGGAGGCAAGTTGGTGGCTACAAGGAAGGTACAGTATGCTCAATGGTTGAAAGGATGTATGATTGGAAGAGCTTTATTCTACCTTTCATCCAAAAAGGTGGTGATGTCCTGATAGGTCATGGCACTCCACACTATTTTTGCTTTTTCTTAAAGGATGAAAACCAATGATGCAGTGGCAACACTATTCTCTTGATACAAAATGGGAACCTAAAGAACCTTATTGTCTCTTAACTTCAATTCTAAGCAAAGAAATGCATGTGAGAATATGATTTTGGCCAAATGCTGGTAACAACTTGCGCCCAATATGTGGTCTCTTTGAAAATGAGTTTGAATCGCTACTCCCATGTCCATATTATGGACCTAAGAAGAGAGAGTTTATGCCACAAATAGACATAGATGTCCATTTTTTTGTTGTAGTTCGACCATCGGATGATGAACATGAGAACGTGAAATTTTGGGTTGCAAAAGTAGTGGGTATGAGCATGGATAACCAAGGGAGAGCTACAACATTTACATTGGCATGATATGAGCCATGGGGTAGGAAGGAGAACTAAGATAACAATGCATTGTATAGTAGTTGTTTGAAAAAGGAATGGGTCCCAAACCATGATGCAATTTCAAAGCTTTCCACAGAGACATTCATAGTATCTTGGAAATCAAGGATGAAGAAAACAAAGAAGCACATGGGGTATGATGTAGAAGAAAAAATAAAATTACCACAACCAATTATTTTGCACATTACAAAGCTCATAAAGATGCTCACCAATGAGGAAGTAGAAGGAGATAGCACAAATGAAGAATGCCCATGATAACACCATTCAAACATCGAGAAGATTGAAGGTGATGGTGGCCAGATGAGAGTGAATGAAGATGGCACCCAAGTGACAAGTGACGGTAGAAAGGACATTTGAACAAGCAAATGTTTGGATCACCCATTTCTACTTAACTCACTATGAAGGCAGAATTAAATTATTGAAAAGGCCATGGCATATCCTTTCATATTTGGATCGCTTTGTACTTAACTCACGGTAAAGGTAGAATTAAATTATTGAAAAGGCCATGGCACATCCTTTGTACAAAGACTCATCCAACGCCATATTTATTGTAAACTTATGATAATGTAAAATTGCAAGCATAGCTATTGCTATTTTTAAGAGTACAAAAGAGGCTTCCATGATGTCTCCTGTCTATATAAACCCTTTCATTTCTTGAATATTCAAGAGTGTTATAGTTTTCTGCATTGAAACTAAAAAGAGTCTTGCAGGTCTCTTGTGTATACCTTTTTTAAATTTTGTGAATCTTAAAGAGCATGGTTTTTCATGGATTTAAACTAATAAGTCAAGGGATTTTTTAATTTAAGAATACAATTCTCAAAAACAAGAAATACAAAAATTAGGCTTTAATAGTAGTTTTTGCATTATTAGTGCAACATTGTAGAGAAATGTTCTGAAATGTATTATGTGGAAATGACAGTGCTAGAAAGTAAACTTTTGATTCTCAAATGACATTTTCATAAAGTAAACTTTTCATTTGGGATGGATTTTAAGGATTAGTCTAAAAGTAGACATATGAGTCCAAAATTAATTAAATAAGTGTTCTTTTGAGAAATGGGGCATAGATTTTATTGGCCCTATAAGCCTAGCAACAAAGGGAACGGGAGCCAGATATGTCATCTTGGCTATCGATTATTTCACCAAATGGGTGGAGGCTGTGGGCTATAAAGAAAGCTAATATAAGGTCCACATCTAAATTTTTATATGGACAAGTAATCTCACGATTCGGATGTCCCTTTGAACTAGGTAGCGATCAAGGAACCCATTTCCTTAATGAAACAATAGCGATCGTGATTGGCGAATTCATGATCATACATAGGTAATCTTGCCATATTACAATAGAGCAAATGGCCTAGCTGAAAGCTTTTTAAAAATGTGTTGCATAATTACGACTTGTACAATTGAAGCCAATCATACCGACTAGTAGCACAAGCTCATCGCAGCACTGTGGGCCTACCAAAACATCATACAAAGTGACAACCACTGCACCCCCTTTACCTTATCCTTCTAGGTAGAGGTAGTTATGCCAATGGAGTACATAGTGCCCAGTCTAAGCATTGCAATTAAGGAGGGGCTCACCAAAAATGCTTTAGCTGAGTGCCTAACCAATCTTGAATGATTAGATGAGGCAAGATTGCACACAACATATTGCCTTCGATTGGAGAAGGCAAGGCACAAAATATGGTTCGAACGCAATCTCAAGGACAAGGACAGAGAAGAAGGGGACTTAGCACTCCTCTATAGCATCCACAACACCAAGCTCAAACTTAAATACAGGGGCATGGGTCCCTACCGTGTAGTGGAGATCACTCCACCAGGTGCACGTAGAATAGCCACCTTAGACAGGGTTGAGATGGTAGCAAATTGAAAAGATGTTAAGGCCCCCTCACTCTACAGACCCTCCAAGAAATACACCAAGAGAAAGAGCTTAAGATCGAGGTAGCCTGGATGAAACGCCAGGCCATCGAAGAGGCCAAGATATGTAATGCTAAAATCAAACAAAGGAAACAAATAGCTCTATTTAAGGCTACAATAGAACACCTAGGCCCGATTGATGAGTTAACGATAGATCTCGCTAGGTTGAGTATTTATTTGTAGGGTCCCAGTACAAGGGTGAAGGTGCTTGTGGATCTAGGAGCGAGTCATAATTTCATCTCCCATGAAGTATGGGAAGCGCTGAAGGTACTACTAAGCCTCAATGTTGCTTCAGTTTGGGTCATTAATGTCCAAATTTTAAATACATTGGGTTATGTGGATTTGAAACTAACTGTTGCCCACCATGTGGTAGATACTTGGTTTAATGTTCTTCCTACAGAAGTGTCAGACGAACAGATTTTTCTTGGGAGAACATGGTGCTACGCCATCAATTGCCAAATCAACTGGAGACCATGCACCTCCACTCTCACGTATGGTGGATGTACCTCAATGATTCTGCTCTATAAATAGGACACCACTTCCCCTACAATGCAACCACCTTTAGAGGGTAAGGCAGTTTTGAAGGAGGGTAATCCCAAAGCTAAGGAGACATCCCAATCCCCCATTCATTGTCCCAAGAAAGAGTCCCACCCCCACTCCGCTCAGTGCCATTACCCTAACCACAATGCAAGCAAACCGTCAATGCCAACTACTCTTCCACATCTTCTTCCCATGCCCACTCCCATCGGTAGGACCCAGATGTCTTGTGAACAATGGACATCTTCTATGCACAGCGCTATTACAAAGGAGGGCAACAATTCTAGATTCCCAAAACCATGAGAAGGTTTTGGACCCCTCCTCGCCCCATTCCCAAATGGACAACTCCCTCAAAGAGCAAAGTCCAATGTCATCGATCACCATGCCGACAAAGGCAATTGCCAATGCTCCAACTACAGAAGACTCACCCACCTTGCATCACAAGGAAGCACTTGGAGGCCAAGGCTGCTACCAAAGCAAACATTATATTTGGGTCACAAAACTTCCAAGCACACAGAATCCATGAGCTCATGACATTTGGATTCATGAGGTAGTAACACAAGAACTTGCGCCCACCCTTGATGCAGTTTCACAAGAGCCTATCCCTAATTCCAGAATGAAGAAGGCTGCTTAGAGCCAAGCAAGTACCATGATACCATGTGTAGTACGGCTCAAGGAAAAAGACAGCAAGGCCATCGAGGGAGAAACACAAGAATCAACCCCTAAAAGCTGGAAAGTTACACAACACCTCAATCAAAGCCTATGCGACAATCATCAAAAGTCACCATGCCAAGGGTAACACCTACAATGTCGGTTGGTCCTACTTCCACTACCAAGACAAAAGCCGTAGTACCACAAGAACCTGCCTCTGCAAGGGGTGTAGCCACACAAAAACTTGCGTGCTTTGTTCCCAAAAGTGACCATCAATGACAACACAGTAGTGCCAATCCATAACTGACAACTAAGCTCACGAGCAGGATCAACACATGCTCTACCTGGCTAATGACAAAGTATGCTATTGTTTCAAATTCAACTCCATGACAATCAACATAACAAAAACTGCATCAGGTGCCCAACCATCAAGTACAGGTCTAGGTAAGTCTATACGGTGGGCATCTCACGAATAGCACCAACAGCTCACAAGTCCTTGTCAATCATTACGCACCCACATAGTTAAGTTCGGCATTAAGTGAATACAAATAGTACATTTATGCACTAGGGCATGCTAACCTCACGAGTCTCCACTGTCCACATTGTTGGGTCTTGCTCTACCTGGCCTAATTGGCACCCCGATGCCTTAGCCAGGTATCCCTCTAGATCGGTGCCTTAGCCACCTATCCCACCAACCGATGCCATACTAGCAAGCCTTCGACCCAATGCTATAGCTATCCTTCCGAATTGATGCCAAAACTCGTTATGCCACCAGCCATTGCCATTCTCTGTTAAGCCGCCGAGTCATCACCATTCATTCTCTATCAAGCCATTGAGGAGTCGCCATTTGCCCATCCCATCAAGCTGGTGACATAGTGCTATCCCCTTGGTTGGTGGGATACTAAAAACTATAAAAGGACCCCCTATCCCACTGGATCATCGCTTTAGCAAAGACACCAAAACTCTATCAATTTTTTACCTAAATTTCTACAACTTCTTGCAATCATTCCAACTGCCAAATTGCCTTCAAAGTAGCCATGGAATGTCCTCTGATTCCTCCTCCTATACCAATTCATTCACTACTTGCCTACCTTTCTTCTTCTCGATGGATCCCAATAACAAATTCTATCATCTCTAGATAGAACTCGACCTACACCCCAATTATCCATTACCTGCTAATCTATTACCCAGTGGTCAGTCTAAGTCCCAGAGTACCAGCTCAGTATCCATCTAGATGCCTTTCAACATCCCTCCAGTCAAACTCCAAATTGAGGAAGAGAGAAGTAACCAATACACCCCTTAAGAGCCAACAATAGCAGGCTCCACCCCGTCTAGCACACACCAGCACCAGCCTAGGGCGACGAGTACAAACTCATCAGGACCCTCGTGCACTCTCTACTCAGCGAGGCCTCTGACTCTAGCAACTAAAGGACTGCACCATCCACTCTAGTTCATCTATGAGGGTCGGGACTATACACTTACCACAATGCAATGGCATACCAAGCTCTCAAAGACCAGGAGGTGTAAGCCTCATTGGTAACTACATGATTAAAGTCAGTAGCAAACCGACTGGCTTGCCAACTCAACATGAAATTGCTCGAAGAGTTCATCAACACATACAATACAAATATGCATGGGTGCATACTTAGAGACACGGCAAGAACCCCCCACACCCACCACCTCAATGTGGTTGTGGTGCGAGCTGTCTTTGGTTTACCAGTGGTCAAGGACCAATATATGCACCAAAAGAGGCTTAACGAGCCCCTCAACAAGATCTGCAATTACAACAGAAAGAAAAGCAAAGGTGGGATCAACTTCTCTGAGCTCACGATCCCTAGGTTGGAGAGATCCATACAGGTACTTTAACTGCTAACCCAAGTAAAGCATACAGACCACCACTAGGCTATAGCACCAAATATCCTTGCCAGCCTCACTAAACCTCAAATCACAAATTGGGTAGATTATTTCTATGCACAGATGAGGGAGGACTTATGAACCCATGGAGATGTCTTGGGCAACCTGATGCTCTATATGCCAATCATCTACCATATGCTAGGATAGCAGCCGCCAGCAAGATTTGGACTAGCCATCAAGGAAGCCATAGGGAAGATCCATGTAGAAGAAGAGTAAGTGGTGCCCGTTCCCAAGAGACTCAAGCTTTGGACTAGCCATCAAGGAAGCCACAAGGGAGATCCATGCAGAAGAAGAGCAAGTGGCGCTCGTTCCTAAGAGACTCAGGCTTAGCATGAGCACGACCTCATCAAGTTGAAGGCCAAGCAAGGGATCAATACGAAGACTGCCAAGTGCGGGAATTTTCGAATAGACAGAGACACCTCAAGGAATTCAACCATTGGTCAAAAGACAAGGAGAGGTTTGAACCCCATTGATGTAGAAATTTTCCCAGGGGCAGATGTAGTCCATATTGACCTTCACCTTGGGGCAAAATCAGTTCCTCCCACATGTTTACCCCCCAAGCTACAACCACTGCTCCCACCTATGCCCAGGAGCCATCTTCCTTTGCCACTGACACCTCTTCCTCTCTCATAGAGGCCCTATAGTTTTGTACTACACTGAAATACATCACACCTAGGCATGATGTCCGTAGAACAATTGTTGAGAGTGGACAATATGGAACTCCAGCTCCTTGATGCCATGGCCCAGCTCCCTTAGGTACTCCGTGAGAGTGCTCTCAACGGAAGTAAGAACAGAAGAGGGAGAGAGAGAAACAGAGAGCCACACAAGTTTTTGGTGGATGGAGAACACCCTAATCTTCTTTTTCATTCACTTATATATGTGTTTGAGCATTGTACATAACAGGGGTAAAGGCACAGTGACCTTTAAGCCCCACAACCTCCCACTTAAAGGACAATGTGCCTTTAAGGGAGAACAACCACGGAGCATACTATCCAATGCCCATCAATACATGACAATACTCAAACCACTGACTAGGTAGACTCTTCGTCATCATATCTGCAAGGTTATCAACTGTATGAACCTTGACAAGCTCTTTGCACTTGTCCTCAAGTACCTCCTTGATGAAATGGTACGTAACCTCAATGTGTTTGGTCTTTGCATGAAAGACCAGATTCCGTGCTAGCTGAATAGCACTCATGGAATCACTATGCAATGTCGGTACACCTGTATGAATCCCCAAATCTCCCACTAGCCGATCAAGCCATATAGCCTCCTTGCAACCCTCTGTGGCTACAACATACTCAGCCTCTGTGGTAGACAAAGCAATGCACTTCTGTGCATGAGACATCCACGACATTGCACCAACTGCAAAGGTGAACACATAACCAGAAGTGGATCTCCTACTATCCACATGCCCTGCATAGTCTAAATCTGTGTACCCAAATACACACGTGTCTCCTCTACCAAAGTAGATGCACATCTCCTTGGTACCCTTCATGTACCTCATGATGCACTTAGCTGCCTCCCAATGCCTCTTGCCTAGATTAGCCATATACCGGCTAACAACTCCCACTGCAAATGCAATGTCTGGTCTAGTAGCTATCATAGCATACATAAGACTCCGAACCACTGATGCATAAGGAACCTTGGCCATCATGGCCCTCTCCTCATCTAATTTGGGACTATCTATATGACTCAATTTCACATATGGAGGCAATTGAGTACTCACTGCCTTCCCCCCTTCCATATTGAAACACTACAATACTTTTGTAACATACTCCTTCTGTGAAAGCCAAAGGAGTTTCCTACTCTGATCACGCGTGATGTGCATACCAAGAATATGACCTACAAGTCCCAAATCCTTCATATCAAAGGCCTCATGCAACTTGGCCTTTAATGCATCTAGCTCATAAGTATTCTTGCTAGCCAATAGCATATTATCCACATATAGTGCCAGGATTATCAAGCTATTATCCTTAGCCCTTTTATGGTAGAGGCAGTGATCAATTTCACTCCTTCTAAAACCCTGGGACCGAATAAAAGCATCAAACTTCTGATACCATTCTCTATGCACTTGCTTAAGACCATAGAGACTCTTCTTTAGCTTGCAAACTAAATGCTCTTAGCCCTTTTCTTCAAAGCCTTCTGTCTGCACCATGTAAATTTCCTCATGCAGATCCCCATGCAAGAAAGCTGTCTTGACATCCATTTGCATAAGCTCCATATGCTCTGCTACCACTAGTCCAAGCATGCATCTAAGTGTGGTCATCTTCACAACTAGAGAGAATATCTCATCAAAGTCCACACCTTTCTCTTGCTTGAACCCTTTAGCGACCAAACGGGCCTTGTACCTAGGCACATCATCACATGTGACCATCTTGTAGACCCATTTACATGGCAATGCTTTCTTTCCATGTGGCAAAGAAACCAAGTCCCGAGTCTTATTCTTCATAAGTGAACTTATCTTTCATTGCATATTATACTCCCACTTGCATTGATCCTTGCGCATTATAGCCTCTTTGTAGCAAGAAGGCTCCCCGCAATCAGTAAGCATCACATAGTCTATCCCAGGAACGAACCTATCAAGGAGTCTAAATGCTCTAGATGATCTTCTCAAGGGCATTTCAGCTTGTTGTCCCAACTGCATATCAACCACATTTGGCTCATCATTTCCACCAATAGATGATTCATCATCTACCCTTGATTGTATACTTGTGGGAGTACTTGGTGGTACCATTTCTTGCACATTTGGTGCATGGACAGCTTGTTGTCTATCAAGATATGCAGGTGGATTCACATCCTAGAAAGTGATTCTCCTCATTTCCACATGCCTTATGCATCTTCTTCTCATTGAAGACTACATCATGGCTGCGTATGATCTTCTTTGCTTCTGGATCCTAGAGAGGATAGCCAATCTCTCCACTTTCACCATAACCCAGAAAGATGCATTTCCTAGACTTAGGATCTAGCTTCTTTTGAAGCTCTTTTGGCACATGTGAATATGCCTCACACCCAAATATATGCAAATGAGAGTAAGAGGGCTTCTTGCCACTCCATGCCTCTTCAGGAATACCACCACCCAAACTCTTACTAGGTGATCTATTGATCACATGCACTGCAGTCTTCATTGCCTCAACCCAAAAACCAACAGAAAGACTTGCATTGGAAAGCATGCATTGCAACCTATCTTGAATGGTACGGTTCATCTTTTCTGCAACTGGATTTTGCTTTGGAGTACGAGGGGATGTGAGCTCCCTCTTAATCCCAGAAATGCTGAAAGTCATGAGAGAGATACTCTCCACCATTGTCAATTCGTAGGCATTTAAGCATTCTACCTGACTGATTCTCAACCAAGGCCAACCATTTCTGAAATACTTGGAACGCATCACTCTTCTGAGCTATAGCATAAGCCCACACTTTCCTAGTTGCATCATCAATGAATGTCACATAGTATTCAGCCCCACCTAATGACCGTGTAGGCATGGGACCACATACATCTGAATGCACCAAATCAAGCTTTTCAAACTCTTTCTTTCCCCTTCTTTTATGGGCTGATTTATTCTACGTCCCATAGAGACAATGCTCACAAAATTCAAAATCAAAGATACTTAAATGCGGTACATAACCCAATCGGCATAAGATTTTCATCCCATTTTGGCTCATATGGCCCAATCAGTAATGCAATAAAGAAGTGCTTGGCTGCTCGGTTATTGCAACAACATGATCAAACACCCCTGATACATGTAAGGGATACAAAGTCCCACACTTGGCACACCTGGTCAAAAGCATAGAGCCCTTCTGAATTTTCCAATTCCCAAAACAAAAAATGGTCTGAAAACCAGCATCATCTAGCTGACCCGTTAAAATGAGACTCTTGGTCAGCTTAGGCACATGTCTCACATTTTTCAAAATAAATGCAGACCCATTTGCAAAAGAAAACTTTATGTCACCTACTCCCACTATGTCACATGCGGTCATTTTCAAGATGCACACAACCTGTCTTTCCACTGTCATAAGTGGAGAACCATTCCCTATGGGGAGTAACATGGAATGAAGCACCAGAATCCAAAATCCAATCCTAGGAATATGCATCATCTGAAGTGGTAAGCAACTCTACAGATAAACTAGACATGAAGAGAATGTCATTGTCACTATCATGTGTGACTGCATTGATCTCCTCGATCTTCACTTTTCCTTTGCCCTCCCTTGGACTCTCTTCCTTCTGATTTACACCCCAATTTGCATTCTTTTTCTTATCCTTTTGCTCTCTTTTCAGCTTGTAGCAATCCTTTTTCATATGGCCCTTCTTGCCACAGTGGTAACACTCAATGTTCCGTACCCCGGATTTGCTATGAGACTTCCCTCTTTGTTGGGACTTCCCCCTGAACTGTGATCTGCCCCTTTGCACATTTAAGGTTGCATCCTGCTTGTTGCCATCCATAGACTTCCATCTAATCTCCTCAGCCAACAAGCTACCCACAACATCATCAAACTTCAGTACTCCACCAGGTGCAGAGTTACTGACAACTGTACGAAAGGTATCCCATGAGGATGGCAATGAACATAAGAGAAATATTGCCTTAGTCTCCACATCAAAATTCATCTTCTGAGCCTGAAGCCTAGCTGAAAATAATATTGAATTCATTCAAGTGAGAAATAATGGAGACCCCTTCCTTCATTTGTAGCTCAAACAACCACTTCATGCGGTAAACTTTATTAGAGGCAGTTTGCTTCTCATAAGTGGCACACAATTTCTTCCACAAATCTTCTGTAGTCTGCTCATTTACTATTGTGAAATAAACTGAATTTGCAAGATGAAGTCTAATAGTAGACTTTGCTAATGCATCCAACTCATTCCAATCATCCTCAGACATATCTGCAGGCTTAGCTTCAATCCCTGCCAAGGGTTTAATCTACTTCTTTTGAATAAGCACATCCCTTAGCTGTTCTTTCCACAAAGAAAAGTTTGTCCCATCAAACTTTTTAATGCTGAAAAACTCCTTTTCAGACATGGAAGAGGATGCCATGATGCAAATGAAGCAAAATCCCAAATGCTAGTACCTGCAAGAGAGAATCACACTAAATACCGGGTGCACCCAAATGTGTATGCCACAATAGAGTGAAATATCACCAAAACTCAAAGCTCAAAGCATCAAAAGATGCAGCTGACTCATGTGCATGTACTATGCATCCATATCTGGCCCAAAAGAAAATGCCAACTGCAATGGCAATCCAAAATGCCAATAAGTGCCAAATGGCTCGAGCATAAACACTGTCCATGGGCATATGCATCAACAATATCTCATCCAAGAGAGCATAACACTATCAGTGCATCACTTGTAATGTGTCAAAGCTGTCCCTCAGCATAAAATAGCATCGATGCCTCAAAATATGGGCGCCATTGCATAATCACACTCAGCAAGACAATCTGCAAATATCTCTCTTCTGCTAAAACTCCAAAATCCCAACCGATGAGTGAGAAATGGGAGTCAACACTTATCCGCTGCCATGTGGCATAAATCTAAGGTTTCAAAACCTTAAAAGAAAAAATGCATAATAGAGAGATGAAATCCAATACACAGAGATCTATAACTCTGAAAATATTCCACTGAATCATGCAAGAACTGACAAGTAGGGGTTTTTAGGTGTCCGAAACACAATGGGACAGACGGTTTTAGAAACCATGATCTCAATCACTGGGTCTAACACACGAACTGAAAAATGTTTTTGGAAACAGAACTATTTGTAAACTCCACCGGAGTGTGAATGATGAGCAACATAGAAGTTTTAGGACCTCCTGAGTCCACCGAAACTGACAGATCTGCAAATGGTTGCTCCTAACTTGAGTTCCAACACCCGAGCAGAAAAACGTAGAAACTAACACAGTGAGTCAAAAATCCATTGAAATGATCCCAAATTCAAGAATAAAGGTGTTTCCAAGCTCCTAAAGTGAAATGGACACCAAAAGCAAGCAATAGTTGCCTCTACAAGTCAATACGGAGTCTATCATTGAACGGAATAGGGAAAAGCTTAAAAAACGAATTTTTCTTTGAAAACACTTAACAAGCTCTCAAAACCACTTCGCAAAACCAAAGTGACTTTCCAAAGGTTCCTTCAAGGTCTTTGCGCACTCAGATGCAAGTAAAATCACCCACAAAGCTTTCCACAAAGCTTCTCCTTCCTCCTATAGAGCTACTGAGCTTCCAAGCATTCACGCACGCTCAGCTAGATCACTTGGGCTCTGATACCAGTTGAAAGTGCTCTCAACTGAAGCAAGAACGGAAGAGGGAGAGCCAGAAATAGAGAGCCACATAAGTTTTTGGTGGGTGCAAAACACCCTAATCTTCTTTTTCATTCATTTATATATGTGTTTGAGTATTGTACATAACTAGGGTAAAGGCACAGTGACCTTTAACCCCCACACTTCATCCCATTTTATAGCAAAGGAAGGAGCACACCACCCAGCTGTCATCCTCTCTACTGTGGACCCAAGTCAAGGCCTGTGAGAGCCATACGCACATGATCACCACACAAGCCATCGGGAAAACCGCCCTGAAGAGAGCGGAAGAATACAAGGCTAAGGTCAAGGACTTGGAGTTGACCATCACGAAGCTCATGGATGACCTCTCCGCGAGCGATTCCCTGGTTCACACCATGATGGACCAGTTCGACAAAGCTGAACCAGCCTCTGAACAATGGAAGAGCAACTTGAGAAAGCCAAAGCAAAGTACAAAGGCACTAAGATGGTTGTGAATGACAAATCCAAATGCTCCAGGACCTCCTCTCATAGAAGCGAGATCTCACCATCAATTTACAAACGAGAATGAATAGCTTCGCACCTCTGGCCAACCAGAGGAGTCAACAATGGAATGCAGGGAGCATCAAGACTTCACCATGTACAGAGAGGTCTCCGTACAGCTCACCACTTACACCCTCTTCCCATGCACTCCTCCAAACCATCTAAATGCACTTCGACGCACTTCATGCAAAAACCCTCATTTTTCAAATTGACCTCCCCACCCCTCTCTCACCCAACACACTCCCTACCATCCTTCACTGGAATCCCAATCACTATCGCCAAATTATCACTATCGCCAAATTATGGCTATGTCTTTTGTCTTGATCTCTAGCCTGCTAGCCTATCTTTAGCTTGCGCCATTATGTCGTACTTTTTTCTTGATCTCCAACCTGCTAGCCTATCTTTAGCCTGCCCCTTCAACCTTCAGACTCTCATTTCTCATCCCATCATGCTATTAAACTTCCAGGTGTGGTGTAAAATAATCACTAAGTCCATTAATTTTCCACAGGACGATGAAGTGATGCAGCTAGCCAAGCCCAAAGAATTGCGCCCATGGGTATGTATTCCTGACTCAAAATTTGAGCTGACATCGACTAGATGTAGACCTATGGCCACGCTTTGGCACTTCAAGCTCAAATTCATTTAGCTGCCTATCACTCCACAACCTACCACCCCCTCAAATCACTGTTTTGTTTAACAAGGTGCTACAACTCTCCAAGACTCGCAAGAGTCCTTGGTTAATGATTTTGAAACAATTCATGTAGCATATACCAGAGTTGTAACCGAGGATGGTCAGCAAGCCATCTCAATTTTCAATGCGACTATCCCACCCATTGACATTCCTAATCCCAATTCCACCGACCCCACAAACCGTACAACCCCTCCTCAACCACTCGCCAATCCCGTCCCGCCCCCCTTCCCTGCATAAACCATCTTGAGTACTCCTCCCACACATCCAACACCATAACCCACAACACAAGACCTCCCACTCCATGCCCTCCAATGCTCCTATGGGCTTACCCGACCAAGATCTCAACATCTTGCATGTGGGGCCGTCTATTCTACTGGACAGACCCATGGACTTTTCCACTGCAAGATGGGCAGAGGAGGAACCCATGCCAATTCTTGATGATGATCTTCCCTCGACTCCTTCCTCATCCCCGCCAGAAGATGTACACTGGAGACTCATTCCAAGAGTTACCTGAGAGCGCTCTAATGCATCATTGGAAGGCTTACCTCAAAGGCTCCCACCTTCATTTGTATGAGATAATGGCAGTACGCTCCCTCACCACCTTCATCACCCGATTCTTCAACGATTGGAGGTAGGCCAACCCCAAGCGCACATCTGGCGGCCTCTCCTTAGCTCCAGACATGCCCGTCCCCATCAATCACATGGATGTAGGTCTCCAACCCCGCTAGCGCATCCGTTTTTTAAGAAGGGGCAATTTTGGCGCTATTACTGTAGCGCACGAGGTGCATCCATCCCCTCTACATGTCCATAGAATGATGGCGGCCCTAGGCCCAATTCAGAGAGCTGCAGAAGGAGGATCCCAATATTATATACGACTTTCCTAATTATAACTTCCCCAAGGAGATGACTCATGAAGGATTTTGCTTTTTCCTCCACTCATTCAATGACACCTATGCCTCGATACCCGACCCCATAGTGGTAGCCGTAGTACACTTTAGCTGCCTTATCGTCCTGTTGCTCCAAGATCTCCCTGCCCACAAATGTTTAATCAATGAAAAACTTCACAATCTCACCAATCAGATTGTCTTTGACCCTGACATTGTCCCCTCCCAGTTCCAAGACCTGTGCCTGTACCTTCACGTCCGCAATCTACATGGCCATCACGTTCAAACTTTCGAAGACATGCACACCACCACTATGCCATGCTCCAAACAGTTCTCTCCATTCAATTACCTATTTTGTTATGTTCATCCTCTCTGACATAGGATTTTCTTGTGGCGTTCTTGGAGTTGTCTTTGTACGGCCTGCATATGCTTGACACTTAGCTATTTAAAAATACATTGATTAAGGGTAATCTATACATAGTTGCCTCTAGGCCTCTATACTATGACATCATCCAATGACAAAGTATTTATACGAGTTGGCCTTTGAGATATCAAAATTGCCCTTGTTGAGACAGTGGGCTCGATCAACCATCACCAAAAAGGGCACCACATTAGCAAAGGGATAATCTTCATTCTAAACCTCAAATTTGCCTCATGTAGATTGTAGCTCAAAATCCCTCATGCCCACAAGATTTGTCAAGCAAATCTATTCTTGTAAAGTATTCTATTGAATGCTGACCATCCAGAAGTCTATTAAATCCAAAGAGCATCTATATCTCGCTCCTCAACGAAAGTCTGAAGAAGGTGATGAGCCAACCTCCAATGGTAGGAGAATTGAGTTTTGTCTCTCCTTTGAGACCTCAAGGTAACCCCCCTTCTTAGCACCTCACCTATTCCTACTTTGGTCCTCTTCTTTCCCCCTTTGGAGATTTCTTGCCGTATGATTCCAAAGATGCATCTAGTGGGACTATATAGGGAACAAGATTGGGAAAGAGGTAGGAATTTGCCCATTTAGACTTTTGTATTCTAACTTGAGAGCAGAGGGCTTGATTTTTTCAAAATCACAATTTATCTCAATGACTAAGATTTTCTTTGAAAGAGACTCAAATTTTGTGGACAGTGTGAACGAGATGAAAGAAGCTTCATCCTTATTGTCAGTGGAAAACCTAACTATGTGATAGCATTTGTATTTCTTCTCATTGAATTGAATCCCTAGCCACATAAAATAGAAGACTCTTATCCAAATACTCAAGGAACCATTTGTTATGAGGCTATTGGTGGATAGTATGTGCATGGAGATCTTCATCTAGGTATTGCTCTACTACCACGAGCCTTTATAAAGGTAATTTAGGGTTTATAAACCCTCTTTGTTAACAACTAGAGGTAACTTAGAGTCCGTAAGCCCCCTTTTTTGATGACCAAAGGCAAATAACTGTGACTTAGTTGTAGGCAATTAACTTTTGTTCTTCTCTTGTTTACAACCTTGTAGGAGTAGGTTCACAAAGAAAGCCACTAGGGGATCACTTTCAGCAGCACTCCCTTCTTGTGTACAATATTTAGCTTCAATGGTCTGCATAGAGGAAAGGAGACAAATTGGCAATTGATGCAAAATCCATTATAAATACTAAATAGAACTACAACTGCTCTAGAATATAAACTTTCTAAAGGCAAAGAGACTATTTTTGCAAACAAAAACCTAGTGAAAATGGGGGGGAAATGAAGATTCTATTAAAAATGATAAGAAATTAAAAGGAAAAATACCATCAACCATGGGTGAATTGATCTTGAGGATTAAATTAGAATGAAATTCCAAAAAATTACCATAGCATAATACAAATCCAATACTTGGGGTCAAAATATTTGGCAAACTCATGCAAAGTCGATCCCAAGGATCAAAAAATCATGTAATCTCACAAGAATCCTATCCTTGGGATTGAAATTTTGTAAGCCTGAAGAATGATCTCCAATCTCAAGGATCACATTAACATCAAATGTCATGTTAATCCGATCCCAAGCATCGGATTAGCATGAAGGATCATGGAATTTTTATTGGAATAAAATTTTAAAAATTATTTTAAAAAAAATGCTTTTCTGTGAACATATTTTATACAACAAAAAAATTAAGAATTTTATGGAAATAATTTACAAGATAACCAAAAAGTGTTAAAATGGAATCTTGATATTCTACTCCTTATTTGGATTTTTGGCCATCTTATCTTCAATTGTGGATTTGGAAAGTTGTCTAGTGTTGGGAGTAGGGAGATGTCAGCTCTAGAGAATGGTGAACAATGAGCGATTAGGGAAAAGCCTTGGGATCTCCTTGGGATTTATAGACTGAAATAACAAGTTCAATACTAAAATTTTTGAGTCTAGGATTTACATTTTCTTAAATAATATAATTATACTCTCTCGAATATGGACCTCAAAAGCCTATTTTTTCTCTTAGTTTAGTGCTTTTTGGATTTTATTTTTAGGACTGAGTGAGAATGTACATTTGCTATTCTATCCTTATCTTTATATAAACCATGGCTTCTAGTCATTATTGTGAGTGTATCAGTTCCTCTTTGTGTCTATTGTGATCTTTAAGACAGTCTCAGTCTCAACTTTCATCCTACAAGTGCATCTCCCTCCGTGTCATCACAAAATGTAAGCTTCATTACACCCTAAGAGCCTTCAGTCTCTTCATTAAAAACCTTAAAACTAGGTGTGGGGATGCGTTTATTACTTCATATGAACCTATTATCAAGCCAACATATCTTTTAGTGTCATCATATGAACTTGATTGCATGAGTTTCTGAGTTTCTAGGGTAGCTCTAACGTGCATTCTACTTCCACTCAGACTACAAATGGACCATGATCAGCATTGATTGTTTCAATCACACATGCACGTTCACCTTTAAGAGCTAATCATAGTGCATCTACTTCTTCCAAGAACCTAAGGAATTGAAGGTTGCACATTGATATAAGAATCACGAGTTATGGGAGGAGGAGGAGGAAATTCTTAATATCTAAGACTCAGCTTAGCAAAACATGCACTACCATGTGTTGTGTTCAAAATTGTTTAAGGAGAGTAGGGTTGAGAAAATTGAGAGCTGTGAGGACACATACTTTGGTTGGCATCATGAGGACTAAGATTATTGCTTGAATGCAACAATAACCCCTTTGAAGAATTATAGCAGGTAGAGTATCGTTTGGGGATTATGTAGATTTATAGATCAGCCTTTAAAACATTTATAGCTTGGGGAACACAAGGCTTGCATGCATGAAGAAGTGGACAAGGTGTTTTAGGAGTCCATATTCTATTGGGCCTATTGGATATATGGCCATATCATGGATGGAAAGCTTCCTTGCTATGAATGTAGAAGTGATGTCCACAATAGGAAAACTGCACTTGATAGATAACTACACAAGATTAAAGGTTTACACACTATACAAGAATGAGGTGTTAGAAGGCAATGAAAAATCTAGTAGCTATAGTCATTCTAGTATACTTATTTAATAATGCAAAGATACCCAAAAAAGTAAGAATTGGAGTATGTAGTATCTGTGTAAATCTCAAGAGTTGATGACAAAGGGCAACGATCTCAATTGAATGAAGTACCAATCTTTTTACATGTAGGCTGTTTCTCTCAAAGATTTTGTATATGTTGAATAATTTATGTGAGTTTTTACATGCAACTCATACCAATAGTGCTCATAGGCACCATAGAGAGCAACAAGCTCAAGAATGCTCAAAGTTGACGAAGCATAGAAGAAAGTGCTTGAAGAATCCCAACAAGCATCTTGAGATCTTTATGGATGGTATGTATCAAAAGAAGACCTATTTGCCACACTTTTGAGAGTTTGAGAAGTTGTGAAGAAAGAGACATCTATGCAAATGCATGTTGTAAGATGTCCATCATAAAATCTCCAAGTGAATGGACACGCGTATGCTTGTGGATAAGGGAATTGTTGTTGATAAGATCAAAGTTGGTGCTCTCATGATCAAATAGTCAAATGTTTAGTACATTCTCCAAGAATCTTTGAAGAATTGATGCCCAAGGTGTAGAAGGTGAGAAATGTTGTACCAAGAGATTGAATAATTTGAGCTTTCAACAACAACTTCTCAAAAAGAAAAAACCAATCAAAGAACATATCTGTATTGTAAGCAATGTGCCTCTTCTGTCTATTGAATGCTCATAGATGGCTTATAATTTTTGTCCTTTGTTCTAGTCCATGAAATTCATGCTTTGGTGTGCAAGAACCTTGATAGAGAGGAGAAGAAGCCACAAGATCAAGGCAGGGATGTTGACTATGAAAGGTGCATGTTTGAGAAGAGCAGTTGGATTGAGAAGGCAAATCGTACTCTAGAAGCTGAGATAGTGGAGTGCAGGGGAACACTTTCTTTGAAGACCAAGCCCTCATCCTTGATCGGTTTCTTTAAGAGAAACACTAGTATTTTGTGCAATCCTAGTGTTTCTGTAACAGAAACACTAGTGCTTTGTGTAATCCTTTTGCATGGCCAATGTCTTCTCCTCCATCAAACTAGCATGTACAACCTCAAAGTCATCCACTTGAGACAAAATCTTTAATCAATCTACTTGCACTAGAGATGTACAATCTTTAATCATTCTACTAGTGTTTCTTTAAGAGAAACACTAGTACTTTGTGCAATCCTTTTGTATGGCCAACATCTTCTCCTCCTTCAAGGGGGGATGAGCATTTTTTGAGCAAAATTTTCCAAGCGTTCGAGCAAAGGATCAAAAAAGCTTTGAACTATATAAAAATTTGGCAAAAATGGATCAGAAGAAAACATAGTTTCACTTAGAAATATGCAAAGTATTATAGAAATGCCTATTTTATACACAAATCTTTACATAAATCTTTGGGAATGGTGAGTCACATAATGGGATGGCTTTTGAAGAAACCCACATGTAGAGTAGACTTCTCCATGAAAATTCCCTTATGATCCTTGTTACAACTTTTACGTAATAGGGGGTGACATTGAAAAACCTCTCTCAACCTATCTTCATGAAAGGGTTTCTCCAAAGAAAAATCATTGAAGCAAGCCATCAAGGTAGTTTCGCCAACGAACCCCTTTGAAGTAGGCCTTCCTAGTAAAACCACTTTGGACAGCACTTTTAAAAGTTACATAACTTTCACATCTAATGTCCAAATATAGTCATTCAACCACTCAAATTGATCAAAAAATCCCATTTGAGCACATCCATGAAGTTATATTTTGGAAAATCTTGCATATATAGTATTAAATATTGTGTGTATTTTATGAGAGTGATATATAAGCCAAAGTTAATACTTATTTATAGTAACCTAAACTTCTTTATAAACATGTCCATAAATATCTTGCTATTTATGCTATAAAAACACTAGAAAGATATTGTCATATGATATAAATGTGTTTAATAAGTAATTATATATGTATAATATTATTACATTGAGAGTGATTATGAGGGATGTTTCTTAAAGGAATTATTTTTCAACCCTTTTTTTAAAGTAATAACAGAGGTACAAAGGCATGTCTATGAATAAGAAAATTGATGTTATGTAAAAATGAATGAGTTACTGTATATTTTTATGATAAAAGGATCTAGTTCTAGTGAAAATAAAGTGTAAAAAACATGTTTCCTAAAGAAATACAATTTTTGAAATCTCTTGAAAAACACGCTCGGATAAACCTACAAATAGGTTTTTGCTCGTAAAATTGACGCATCCTCCTTCAAGGTAGCATGTAAAACCTTTAATCAATCTCCTAGTGTTTCTTTAAAAGAAACACTAGTACTTTGTGCAAATCCTTTTGTATGCCCAATGTCTTCTCCTCCTTTGAGGTAGCATGTACAACTTTAAAGAAAACCACTTGAGACAAAATCGGTATTCAATCTACTGGTACAAGAGATGTACCTTGGTGCATGACAATCTTGCCAAAGATGAGAAGAGCTCACTAACATGTGCAAAGGTTTCATACCAGAACTTTGGATCCATGATTTCTACTCTTTCTCAAGAGGACCATCTCAAAGATCCATTCATACAAAATGGTAGAAATTCAAAAGTCTATGCAAGGGCACATGACTTTCATTGTTGTGCAATGGTTTAAGACTACACATGATAATCCATTGAAAGAACGATATGTTTTAGAGTTAGTTGTATGTCCAAAAAGGAAAAGTGCAAGAAGGGGCACCAAAAATGAGCCACAATTGGGTGTTCTTGATCTCGAAGAAGTAGTATGCTTTTCAACTTTCAAATGGTGAATGTGTAGGGAAGAAGACAATAGATATCCTCTTTGAGAAGTTACATCCTATGCCAGGCATCTTGTTTGATCCTCCTCTAGAAGGAGCATCTTCACACCAGCATTAGGCCTTCACTTGATCGTCATCGATTTATGATAATGACCTTGATCATGATGAAATTGTAGGTGTTGGTACAGAAGAGGATGCACTTGTAGAGCGAAAGAGTGCATGTATACTTTTTGGTTGTATATGTATAACAAAAGTTTATAATTTTTGGGATATCATTTTATCAAAAAATTGCACAACTTCTCAAGAAGTATTTACTTTTTATTTCCTCATTTGGTAGAAGAGGACATGCTATCACATTTGAGGATGATCATTTGGTACAACATGCATTGCATGAAAAAAAGTCTCAAAATGGCCCACAAAAACTCCTAAAAAAGAGGTAGAAAATATCCAAGGTTGAGGCTGAAAAATGCCATCTCAACCCTGTAGAGGACTCCAAGAAGAAGGGGGAGCCTGTCCATTCCCTAAGGAAAGTAACTCTCCTAGTAGAGGCCACTCGGGAGGACCCTTGCATGCTTCTCTCAGTTATAAGACCCCAAGAACCCACAAAATCATTTGGGTGTTAACTTTGTTAGCATGTACCCTTGTGAAGGTGATTGGAACACTCCAAAATGAGAGGACCCTCCTATTGCATTTCCATGTGCTTCACTCCTCCTTCCATTATGCTTAAGAAGCATTGATAGTCTCACCATTTAGGATACTTTCAAACATAACAAAATCTTTCTTTTAGCTCTCTCTTCAAAAGGGTAAGGCCAAACAAGTTGGTGCAACCATTCTGACCCTACAATTGATACCATAGAACTGAAGAAGGAAATTTGAAAGGAGAGGGGTGGGGCCTAAAGGAGAATGTTGTGTGTGGGAAGAAGAGGTACGAGCTTTTATCATGGAGGGGAGAATGCAGATCCACCCTAGTGTTGAATGGAAAATTTTGAAAATTAAGCTTTAAATTAAAAAAAAGAAGGTTTTAAAACCTACAAATTTCAAGGTTATATTTCATGAAAATTTCCACTTGAAGGTTTTTGTATGTGGTAACAGATTCCTACTTAGTAGGCGTGTCCTTGGAATCTATCTTTTGCTTGATCTTTTTTCGCTGCATGTAGCACGGGCCAAGATTGGTCGGCCAACTTTAGTAGGCGTCTCCTTGGAATCTATCTTTTGCTTGATATTTTTGTGCTGCATGTAGCATGGGCCAAGATTGGTTGGCCAGCTTTGGCAGGGTGGAACCGACCAAACTTAATATATACAACATTTTCATATATTTAAAAAGAATTCTTAATGTGATTCCACCTTCAAAGTAACTTCCAAATTGCGTAATGCGAGGCCTAAATACAAGTTGGATTGCATAAAGCACGGAAATGGAAGGGTGACGGACGCAAAATGCAGTAAAATCTCTTGTCTCTCAGTAGTGACGAGATCTCACTCACATCATCATCATTCCTTACAATTGTAATCTAGAACGACCTCTCCCGTTCGACGCTCGCACTTTGGTCGGCCTCGGCTTGCTTCTCTGTTAAGAAATGATGGTTTGACTTGATCGACGCCGGCAGCGCACAAGCAGCAGCAGCAGCTTCTTCTCTTCACCCCCTCCCAGCCATCCTCCATATCCTCCTCGCTTCCACTCTTTTATCTCCCCTCCTTGCCTCACCCAATTCTCGTTTCCCCTCATAATTCACATCGCCTGCCTCAGCCTCAGCTGTTTTCCTTGAGGTGCCCTTCTTTGCAGACTTCAGTGCCTCGTAGACCTCCCTCGCCGCGCAATCCACGACACATTCTTTGCTCTCTTCCTCTCAGCATAGATCTTCTGACGAAGCGAATGAAGTGGTCCCGTGGAGCTCCTTTTGTGTCCAGAGCTGTGCTGTTTAGATCGGCGACTCGATTGCTGCTACTGAAATTAGCTCTAGCATGGGGAATATGCGCGCCGGTTTTGTGGACTAGCGTTCGAGGGCAAGGTAGGCATCCGGATGCTTTATTCATGAATGATAAAAGCGGCTGCAATGTCGCCATGTTACTCACGTCAATAGGAACTGTAGTGTCAATATACAGTGTAGAGCTAACATGAAAAATGTAGCGTTGTTTGCTTTTGGCTAAAGGCAAGCTTGCTCCTCACATGAAATCAATATGCATCGATTTTGTTGAAAAAGCTATCGCTCTTGCTTCTTCTAGCTATTGTGGGACGCTTTAGGTGTTTTTCAAACAGCTTCCTATCAGTTCACTTGCACCAAGTTGTGATACAATTGGCTATACATGACAGGTTTGGCAGGACGTGTCCATACTTAATCAGTATTCCTGTTTGCAGATGACGGTTTTGTGAGCATCGATAGCGGGGCCTCTGCAGCTTATACGTCAGCTAATAATATTTCTTGGGTTCCAGACGGCACTTATATCTCGACAGGCAAAAATGCCACTATTGTCCCAAACGGTACCATCGCACGACCGTACATTACACTTCGATACTTTCCATCAGACAACCAAACTAAGCACTGCTACACATTAAACACCACAGCCGACATGTCCTATCTTGTACGAGCTAGTTTCTTGTATGGAGATTATGTGCCATCCACGAGCAAGAGGTTGCCAAGCTTTGAGTTACTATTTGATGCTACGCACTGGGCAACTGTTTCTATCTCTAATAGCTATGAGCTTGTTACCCATGAGATGATTGTTGCTGCCACAGGTAGCTCATTCAGTGTATGTGTTGCCCGAACTAACCTTTCTAGTGCTGATCCATTTATCTCATCATTGGAGCTCCGGCCACTTTCTGCAGATCAGAACATGTATTCACCTGTTCATCAAAATTTCTTGATGAAAACCAATTCAAGGATTAATTTCGGCCAAAATGACAGCACTCCCGTAAGGTAAATTTTCACAACATTGGACTCTTGCAGTTTCCAGAATGTTTTGAACGCTTGTGCATGACAAGGTGAAGCTCAGTATGCGCTTGACGTAGCCGCTTAAGTTACGAGGACGAATTTGTTTTTATAAGCCTACGGTGTTTACTGGGCCTTTTATAGTGGTGAACTTTTATGTACACAGTAAGTGCTTGCTTTTGAAAGGGCTGAGAAGTCTTAATGGGTGTTGAACTGAAGGTGAATCAATCTTACTGCCATGATATATTTTTGCAACCAAGTTTAGACAATCTATGGTCATAATCCTTTGTTATGCAATTTGTACATGAAGCAGCAACTACTTTTTTAACGTATGTGTAGAGAAATTGCTTTTGATCTGTCGAGCAGATCGGAATACCTGTGTGATTATACCCTCTTTGCTAGTTTCTTCCATTGTTCAGTAGCTGATTCATGCTAATTCGTAAAAAGCATTGATGTATAACTTGAGAAACGGCCCTTCATCACTTGCCTCACTCTCTTAAGCAACTTGAGCCTGTGTAGATCAACACACTTCGTCTGAATCACAGCTTCAGAACTGTTGCCATGTGGTCACTGGTGGAAAGAATCATAGAAGGTGTGAAGGGGAAAAACATAAAATGTTGTCCACTGATTGGAATTGAGGACATTATCTGTGCAAGAAATGACTTTGTGGTTACAGTAAGCTTCACAGCCCCCTGCAAATATATTTTAACCTGCATACATTGGGTGGCTCTCTGCTTTGCTCTGCAGGGAATTAGTAATGTCTATAGTTCTGGAGTCCTGCAGACATTGGGCACGTTGACAGAAGTCCATACACTTACAAGCTGGCTCTGATCTGATCAGTATGTCGAACCAAAATTTGGCAGGGGACCTTTCTGCAGGAGATAGAACAGCATATAAATAGGGTATTGCGTGCATGGAGGAATCTAAAGAGAGCCTTAAAGGTTTTGATGCATGCAATACCAGAGACCAACGATGCTGCAACAGTTAGGAAAAGCAGAAACACGAGTAAGGTTTAATGGGCTTCCTATTCTACTCCTCTTCAGATCAGCTGACTGCTTCTCAGAAGCCTTCCTACTGAATCTTCAGATCCTATTGCTTTGTTGCAGCTAGCCTTTCTGTGTGCTAGGGACAGCCAAGGTTGGTTGTTTTGCTGGTCTCTATTCTACCTTGACTCCCCTGGAAGGGTACCAGAGCTGCCAGGTTAGACTTGGCTGATTTGTTTCCTGCTAGGACTCCCTTGAAGGGTATCAGAGCTGCCAGGTTACAACTATCAGGCAGAATTGGTAGAAAGGATGCCATGGGATATTGCATTGGATTGGGATGCCTTTCTGAGTCTGATCCTGCTGCATAACAGGACGGAAGTGCCTGTGAAAGGATTATCCAGTTGGCTGATTTTGGATTGATGCACGGCAGTGCTTTTCTTGTATTTGGATGCCTTCTAAAGAAATGCTAAGTTAAGGGTCAATCTGGTGGCTGGTGCAGGATGAGGGCAGTCTAGCTCTTGGGTGTTGTGTTCTAAATTGTTTTGGTTTGCTGTGGGAATATCTAAATGGCTGAAAATTAAGTATTTGCTGGTTAATAATTGTTCAGCGCCCTTTGGTGTTCATGAAGGCCAGTTTCAATTAGGATGTGGAGGGCATCTAATAACTAGACACCTTGTAGAGGAAGGATGATGAGGCCAAGGGGGCAAAAAATACGTGTGTTCAACTTGCCACAGATAGCTGTGTAAAGGAGCTGGAAGAGGTGGGCAGAAAATAGGACATGGGAGGGGGAGTATAATAAGTGCTGATTTGGCCGAGATGTAGGGAAGAGGGAAGTACTATCAACAATAGTTAATGCCTTAAATGGAACAAAGTTCTTTGTATGCGTAAATAGCAGAAGGAAAGGACAGAGGGAAAAACAGAAATATCTGATGGGAAAGGAGCTCCCAACACCAGTACAAAAAAAAAAGGGAGTATGAGAGGGGCTCTGATGAAAATGATATTGAGATACAAGGCTAACCCTAGCCAACATAGTTACCAGAAACGGGAACGCCGAAACTGAAACGGCGTTTCTTTAAATAATGCCGTTTTGTAATCTCTTATATATATATGTATTTTTTGTAATCTCTTTTATATATGGCGTTTCTTTAAATAATGCCGTTTTGTAATCTCTTTTTTATATATATATATATATATATAAAAGAGATCACAAAACGGCATATATATAAAAGAGATTACAAAAAAAGAGATTACAAAATGGCGTTTCTTTAAATAATGCCGTTTTGTAATCTCTTTTATATATATATAAAAGAGATTACAAAACGGCATTATTTAAAGAAACGCCGTTTCAGTTTTAAATAATGCCGTTTTGTAATGTATAATCTCATATATATATATATATTGGTGTGGCCCTCTTTTGATTAAACTGTTTTTGCCTTCTTTTGATTAAAACGTTTTTAACCGATTCGTCGCCTCCGGTCATCGTTTCCGCCGCCTCCCGTGTTGTTGCTCTCCATCTTGCTGCTTTCGAGCCTCTCCATCACCTGCAGCCTGCTCTCTAGTCGCAGGCGTGACAGAGACCCCGACCCGATGACCGCAGCACGACACACGAGACATCGAGGGGACACACAGATCACTCTGGGGGACCTCTCGTCATTGTTTAGACTCGAGATACATCCCACAGGAGTCACGGTGGCTCTAGTCTTGCGTTGAGCCTCGTCCAGGAGACCGAGACGCATGACACCCCTTGATGGACGCCAACGTCCCATCACCGGCTATGCACAAGCCAGGGCGACATGACATACGGAGGTTTCCGCTCCGCTCTAGTCTTTTTTCTTTTCATTGTCACACTCAGATGTATTTGATTATGTATGATCAGACTTAGGATTCAGCACGGGTGATGATGCTCGTTTAGTAGCTCCATCCTTACTGTGATTTGTATCAGGTTTTCTTTCAGTCTCATAGATCCATCGGTCTTCCGAAGACTCTAATAAAATTTCTTTCCTTCTTTCTTTCTCCTCTCCATCCCTCCATCCTGCAGGCTGGTAGCTGCTCTCTGTCATATGACAAGAGAAATCACTAATCTGTGATTCGTAGACATTAAAACATTATTATTATGTTATACGCCAATGGTGTAACATGTATTTGTATTTATGATGGACACCGACCGATTTGTTATGGCGGTGGATCATCTGAGTAGATAGGACTAGTCGAGCTGGAGCCACTGCTTCAGACGGCATGGAATTTGGACAATGTGATACTTATTCTATTAATAAAAATGTGCACACACATGTCTAGGTCCTAGGGGCAATAGGAAGGGAAGGGTGCATTAAGGTGCATTGAATGGTAGATGCATGGGTCATAGGATAAGGGTAGGTGTAAATGGGAAGATGGAACTTGAGTGATCTCAAGGGACATTAATGAAAGGGTATCACCCTTTCATTGTGAATCTCACGTTGCATTCTCTCTGCCACATTGCATTCATCTGTCATATCTCTTCCACCTTGCATGTAGATCGAAAAAGAAACAAGTACTCTCACGAGGGCGCTCTTTCCCATTGGAGGGCCAATCAGCATTCAAATTCTGCATGCATTGCACACATTTGCATTCTCGAAAAGTGTGGTTTTTCACATTTGGTATCAGAGCGGTGACGATCCACGAGCGGGACGAGAAGAGGGCGATAGTTGCGGACGACGGAAGTCTCAAGAGAAGTTGCGGAAGAGGATCACGACCGACCGATCTCCGAGGTTCTGAGATAAGGGATTTTTCTGAAAATTTCTGGTCTTGAACGGTGAACGGGGTGTCCTCACGAGGTGAATCCCCCCCCCAATCATGTGTTTGTACCCTTAAAAGCCTTAAACCGTGAGGAAAAGGGATCCTCCGTTCTCCCGAACGGAAAGTCGGATCGGAATAAGATTTTAAGGGGGTGATCCACCCATCAAGTACCCCCTATAACGGTATCTAGAGCTCCAACCCGCTCAAAACAAGTAGCCCAAACGGAGCGTACCAGTTTACAGCAGAAATACAAGAAGAAAAGCTTGAAAGAGAAGGGAAAGGAGGTCATTTTAAGTGTCTTCTCAACACAAACGAAGCGGGAGTCGGATAAGTACCACCAACTCTACAACACTTGACTTTTGCTGTAAAATAAACCTCTTTTTTATTGAAATTACAGCAAGACATTTTCTCTCTTGTATTACAAAAAGGAAAGAATGGAAGGGGAAGGGACATATAACAATGAACTTATTCCTTTTCCTCCATTACCCCAAGGAGAGAGAGAAAGAACACCTTCACCCCCTCTTGAAGAGGATGGATTAGGTGAGAGTTAAACACATCTTGAGTATGATAACCCACAAATAGATTTATAGCAGTCTCTCCTTCAAGAACCTCTTGATAGGGAGTTCTCCTTTCGTAATGAAAGAAGAAATGAGACCAGCGAAGAACAAGTTGATGAGTTCACGCCTTCAACTCAAAGCCCAGTACACATGGATTATAATCCAAGTGCAAGAGGAAGAGAGGAGACTTCTGTTGATAAGCTGATTTTCCAGCCTAGCAATATGATTGAGTAGTCCATTATGACAAGATTAGGGACTAAGAGGACTTTAAACTTCGGGGATGAAGAGTTAAGTACTCCTTCTAAGAGGTCCAAATTCCAACCGCGAGAGAGAATTGAGTTCCCCAAATATGATGGGGCAAGGGAGGCTGACAAAATTCTCAATTGAATTCGTCATTTTGAGCTATACTTTGCCCATCAAGACAAGACCGAGCAAGAGAAGCTTGCTCTTGCCACATTGCATCTGCAGAAGGATGCTCTAATGTGGTGGTCCTTGTCACAAACAGGAAAAGAGCCTATTCATGAATGGGCTAAGTTCGTGGAGCAACTGAAAGCCAATGCCACCGAGGCATGAAGAGAACCTAACCTTCCGTTGGGAGAGGTTTAGGCAGTTCGATAATGAGAGTAATGTAGATTTTACAGCCAGATTTTGGAAACTCTCTCTAGAGTTACCCAAAAAGAGTGAGGAAGATAGGAGAAAGAAGTATTTAGCAGCCTTAAGTCCAAAAGTAAGGTACGAGGTTGAAATGTTTAACCCCACCACGCTTAAGGACCTCACTAAGTTGGCTGAAATAGCCGAGAGGAAATTGAATCTGCGTAAACCCTTCAACAAAGGAAATGAGAAAGCTATTGTACAAAATGTTAACAGCCAATCACGTCGTGGATGGATACCATTTCCTTCCATGACTGATGATGAGAAGAAAAAGCTAATTAAGAAGGGAAAATGTTTCGGATGTAAGAAACATAAGCCAGGGCATCCATGGCATAAATGTCCTACTCTATTAGCCAAAATTGTCAAAACCAATTCTGTAAAAGGGAAAGGCAAAGCATCCAAGCAGGAGGGTGAGGCTTCTACCTCCTCATCCCAAGACTCTACGATGAACATAGAACCAAGAGTAAATGCTATCCATTCAGCCAACACTGGTGTATGGATGTGTGAACTGAATAGAGAGTAGGCATATTCATTGTAGAGTATGGATAGAGAATAAATATTTTTCTCGTCCGTGTAGAGCGTCTGATAAGATAAATAGGGCTGAAATAGAAGAGTTGGAAAAAGAGATTGAAGGTCTATAGTTTCTATAGACTAAGTAGCTCTCCATTGCAAAATCATCCATAGCCAAGGTCTACCTAGTTCAATGAAAACATTTGGGTGAGAGAATCGTTTTAATACTGACCAATTTGTTGAGAATGTGTTTACGCTTATTGAGCAGGTTACTGTAAAGAGATTTCAGTAGCTAAGTATTCATAAGAGGATTCTGAGCATGAAGAGATACTGAAGAGGCACTGCAGTGGTACTTTTGCATTTTGAATATTCAGCATCAAGAGGAACCAGAACTTGAAGATGAGATTTAAGTTCAGATTCAGAAGAGATCATGTACTACCAGGAGAAGATTATTTGCAGATTATGAAGAGGAGATGCAAATGCAGAAGTAAAAGAGAAGCGTATGCAAGAGAAAAAGACGAGAGGATCCAGAAGAGGACTTCTGCCCATTCAAGCGCCCATTCAAGCAGGAGGGAGTGTCATGACAAGAGAAATCACTAATCTGTGATTAGTAGACATTAAAACATTATTATTATGTTATACGCCAATGGTGTAACATGTATTTGTATTTATGATGGACACCGACCGATTTGTTATGGCGGTGGATCATTTGAGTAGATAGGACTGGTCGAGCTGGAGCCACTGCTTCAGACGGCATCGAATTTGAACATGTGATACTTATTCTATTAATAAAAATGTGCACACGTGTCTAGGTCCTAGGTGCAATAGGAAGGGAAGGGTGCATTAAGGTGCATTGAATGGTAGACGCATGGGTCATAGGATAAGGGTAGGTGTAAATGGGAAGATGGAACTTGAGTGATCTCAAGGGACATTAATGAAAGGGTATCACCCTTTCATTGTGAATCTCACGTTGCATTCTCTCTGCCACATTGCATTCATCTGTCATATCTCTTCCACCTTGCATGTAGGTCGAAAAAGAAACAAGTACTCTCATGAGGGCGCTCTTCCCCATTGGAGGGCCAATCTCAGCATTCAAATTCTGCATGCATTGCACACATTTGCATTCTCGAAAAGTGTGGTTTTTCACACTCTCCATCCCTCCACTACCTCTCCTCTCTTACCTCTCCATCCTCCTTCTACCTCTCATCCTTCTCTGACTCCTACCTCACCATCCTCTTCTCCCCGTCCTCCTTCTACCTCTCCATCCTTTCTCGCCTCTCTTCCTCCCTCTCAAACTTCAGATTGTTGTAACTTCAAACTTGCTAGAAGGTAGAACTTAGAACTTAGTTCATGACACATGTTGATTGTTGACTTGTCATTCGTGGATAATAGATGATACTAGATAGATCAATCATCATAGGAATTTAGAATCATAGAAGCATGCATGATGCTTCAAGTATAGATAATTGTATTATGTATAATTTGCACTCTATTGATAATTGTATTATGTATAAAAAATATTTTTTAATACATAAATTCTACCATATTGCCGTTTCTTCCGTTTCCGTTTCGGCAAGGGCCGGAAACTTCGTTTTCTCGGTTTTTCCCATTTCCGTTTCCGCTGGCAACTATGCTAGCCAAATTGTGCCATGTCATAGCTTGATTGATGATCATGAAATATATCTCAGTCTTTATGGGTCAACCCTCCATGTTCAAGGTGTCATCCTCAAAGTTGCACTCCATGCGCTCTGGAGGAGTGTCTATTGTATTTTCAGGTTAAAGCAAATTCTCCCCTATATTGAGGGAGGGGCCCCTTAGTGGGTGCAAGGACCCAATCGGTTGTTGACTCCATTTCTCTATTCCTTATCTCTCCCCCCTCTTTGTGCTGAATACGCAAAGAAATTAATTTTAAAGAATGTCTTGTTGCGATTTACAAGATCATTAACCGTTGCATGTTACATTGAGTTACTCTTTGATTGTACTTTGTCTCATAGACCCGTGAGGCCTCCCAAAGACGTAAATATATATTTCTTTCTTTCTCAGCTCTAACAGATTTATCTCTAGGAAAGGCATTCTTGTGCATTTTCCCCTATCACAGACATGTCTAGGAGGAGTCACCAAATAGATATCGTGTACCATCCCATGTCTCTGCAACAACCACAAACTGTTGTAGGTCACACGGCCAAGCTTGCATGCCATAAATCTACATTTTTACAGTCACACATGCATTAGATGTATTGCTGTCATGTTCGTCCAGCTGGTACAAACCTTTTTTAAAAGTACGTATAGTGACTATCTGATAGTCCTTTTCTCTATTCTAGATAATGCACTTATCATTTTAAAAAATGACAGCCAAGCCTCTTTTCCCAAAAGAGGACATCTTTTTAATCCCTGGCACATAGAGGACATCTAGAAGGCATAAATCAGTCCCATCAATCGATGACAGAAAAATACTCCCAACTCCTTTCATGGGATATCAACCATTGTTGGCACAAGACACTCTTTTGCCACTAGGAGCAGGTTGCAAATCTCAAATAAAATACTTCATGGAAGTAATGTGTGGGAATAGAAGTGCAACAGCAAGAGAGGTACGGAGTCGACGAACTGAAAGTGTATTGCAGCAACAACACAACTAAATTGAAAGTACAAGCGTATGAAGGCTAACCCTAAACCCTCGTCTGGTCAACTCATGTTATAAGAGTTGACTTTGTTCAAAAAGAAATAATAATGACTAGAACTAACTAGTACTAGCTTACAAGGCCATACCAGATGGCTAAACCTAACACCTCCCTCCCCTCTCCCTGGGCCCCTGTCCCTCTCAGAACCCAGCCTAGGCCTCATTGAGTTCTTCCTTCCTAGGTCCTAGTCCAGTATCTTCTGCAGACTTGACTCTTCTCTTTCGGCTTCCAAGTTGCAAGCCCCACCGAGGCTAGCCACTCCCATGAGAGTTTTGGCACTTCGAGCCCTAGATACCAGAGAAGTACCCTCTTTCCTGGGAGAAGGCTAGAGTGAATATGTTCAATGGAGATGTAGATGATGACAAGGCAACTCACTTTTGAAGCGATGGGAGCCATGTTGGGTCCAGGGACCAAGAGGATGCTAGAGTGAAGATGTTTCATGGAGATGCAAATGATGACAAGGCCTTGGTTGCTTTGAGCAAAGGTAAGGCGAAAGATAAGGGAAGGCACAGAACGGATCAAGAAAAAGAAAGATAACAACGATTCTTCAAATGAGGACAAAGTGGAAGCAACAACAAAAAGAAAAAAGTGCTTCTATTATGCTAAGTTTGGACCCTATTCATGACAAAACCATGTGGGAGGCCAAAATTTACCCTTCTATATAAGCTTACATTAGTATCAGGGCTTGAAATTTTTTGTTTCTTGTGATTGTGAGTAGTAGCCAAAGGTAGCAGCCTCTTCACTCGATCCACTAGGAGCTAGATTGTACGATGTTGACGGGCAAGGAGAACTCCTCAATTTCCCATAGGAGGATGTGCTTGTCACATGGAGGCATTTTGTACCTCATCTAATATGTAGTGATGATGCAGATATTTTCTCATCAACCAAGTCATCTAGCACAAGAGAACCTTGGTGATCCCTTACCACAATGAGTGTAGAAACAAAGAGGCCAAAAAGAAGAAAAAGACTGTTTTGACAAGGAGGTTAAGGAAGGAAGAAAGTGCCTTACTTGAGAAGCCAAAGAAGCCTAGGATTGGGCGTTGCTTTGATCTCTCATATAGAGCATAGCTGCAGAGGCATTTGCACCAGTTTGGCCATTGCCAAAAGCTTCTTTCTCAAGGAAGCTCGTTTTTCATATGTACAACAAAAATGACGATCCCTTAGTCTCTATTTCTTGGCTTAAGTAGTGGGATAGCTATTGTCCGATTGTGCAAACAAATGACGTCGAGAAGTGCATTCTAGCTTCCATGCGCCTCTTAAGAGAAGTAGTCACCTGGTGGCCCAAGTGGCACACTAAACACTATGATTCCCATCTAGAGTGGCCTAGATATGGTTGGGAGATGTCATCAGCTACATCTATGCTATATGTTTGCCACCTCGGTCCTCAGCATGTGAACTGACTGAAGAGTCATTTATATCCTAGGGACCAAATGAGTTAACCATCACTATGCGAATTGATTCATATAAGCACAATTTTGTTATAGAGGGACTTGGAGACAAAGTCAATAGGTTCTCCATGGCCTACAATCACACATCCAATGGTAGGTCCAAAGATTTAGGTGAAAGGACTACAGTTTGGCATACAAGCTCATTGAAATGTTTTGGCTCATGGGCAAGGGTCAAGGAAGCAAGGATGCTCTCAGCAAATAGTACCAAGTTTCCACTTTTTTGGGGGTAAGCAGGTCCATTAGAAACATTAAAAACTTTGGAACAGGCCATGCTACCCCCTACCTAGCCGAACCTGCATGGCTGACATGGGGTTGACTTTTGGCCCAACTAGAACAGTCACCCTCACCCTGCCATGTGGCATCCCACTATTTGCTAGCCTACACATGGCAGTCCATTCACTTGTTCTTCAGATTTGTGTCCTCAGATCATGCAACTTCTTTGGCATTTTGCATGGCACATGGCTGGATCACCCAGGTTTCTATCGGATCTAATTGTGACATGCCCTTGGATTCACCTCATAGGGGGCCCTACAAATCAAGCAACTAAGAACTGAACTAGAAACCACAGGTGGAGATATCCAGCAAGTACATGATTGTGATTTTCAATGGGGTCTTTAGAAACCCAGTATAGCTGCTTATGCTTGGGCACTGATGATGACATAAGTGTTGCTTTGCTTGCTAAGTATGTCTTCCTTTTGTTTTTCATAAAAGTTTTTGTTTACCTCTTTTTTCTTCTCTTTTATTTTCTTTGTAGATTTTTGATCTTTAGAACAACAAAAATTCTATATTTGTATGATTGGACTTATTCTAGTCTTACAAAGGTATATTTTCATTGGAAAGTTGAGCCTCGTGTGCAACTACTTTGAGTCCTTCTGTGTGTGTGAGGTACTGATGCAAGGAGGATAAATGGCCTTTGGTTCCATCATGTTTAACCAAATGTGATGAGGTATTATTTAACCTAGTAGGGATGGGATTTTTTTGGATGGATTTCATTATTTTTAAAGCAAGGTCTGACATGGAAAATGGTTTTCAACTTTCAATCGAAGGATTGTCAAATGACTCCTTTTGTATAGGAGGCAAGAAAAGTCACAAGCCATTACTCCATTCTGTCTACCATCAGTGGACGAAGAGGATACAAGTGGGTAGGCAAAACGAAGCATGCCATGTGGTGGATTTTTTGCAGCTGTCAATTTTATGATAGGTACAATCAACAACATACTGGATTTCGAGGTATTCAGGAATCAAAACACTAGGATTATTTACACAGGGGTAAGATCACCCTAAGCAGTTCGAACACTATGCCTTAGTCTAGGTGTACACTATCTTGACCCATAAATCAGCAGGAGAGCAGGGCCTGACTAATGTGAATATATTCATTCAATGCTATTTATTATCGATTTGTATCTTCCTGGAATCCTTGAAAGAATGCATTCAGTTTTTTCTAAATTGCACTTGTATGATTAACTGCAGGTATCCTGATGATGATTATGACCGCATATGGGATTCAGATCTTGAGGTCATCAACAATGTCTCTCAGTACAATTCAAATTATACAAAAATAAATGTAACAAGCTCTTTCAGTGTAGATAAACCGCCATCAACAGTCATGCAAACTGCAAGGACCACTGCTCTTCATAAAAATATGACATTCAACATTAAAATGACAAAATTTGGCCCAGGACTGTACTATCTTGCACTTTACTTGGCTGAAATTTCAAACACCACCTCACAGAGGATCGTTGACATTTACACGGATCAAATCTTGACATTTGGGGGTGTCAACGTGTCTCATCCCTTTGGGCCCTTCAGCACTCTAGAGATTTATAATAAAGATGCATTACTAAGTGGCACATCATACAGTCTTCATTTGGCATCAAATGTAAGCTCGAAATTGGGTCCCATCATAAATGCAGCAGAGTCTTACTTTTTACAAAAGGCTGACATACAAACGGATGACCAAGATGGTGAGTTCTTACCCTGGCAGACAAAAATTCTACTTTAAAATATTCTGGTATAGTTGTATTTCTGGTTTGAGCAAGTTGATATCTTCCTTTGCTTCGATGGAAAGATTTGCTACAGTCTCTCCCAAAGGTACTTCATTTTCTGACAGGGCTTCTAGATAGGTCGTCATTCCATCAAGTTGAGTACTCATTTACTCATCCATTGTCTTCTTTAAGGCCCGCACTCTTTTCTTTCCCCTCTTGTTTTGAATGTGGCCGAGGAACCTGCTCTCTTCAATACATCAAGAAAATTAGGCAAAGGAAAGGAAATCAGTTACTAGTCTGCAGATGGGCAAGTGTTTCTCAGAGCTGCATTAATAATTATGCATTGTGTGCTTTGGAAAGGAAAACTCAGTTGAGGAAAATAAAACTAAATGTTTTCTGTATACTGACGTATAGCAATTGTAGTTACCAAGAACTTGCAACATCTGGAAATGCCCAAATTTTTTTGGGTATTTTACTTATAGCCTTAAGGCAGGCCATATTGTTTTCTTTTGGAAATCACTCTCCGACAAGATGCTGCTGTCACATATGCAAAGAGAAGAAGCTTTTTCAATGCAGGATAATACAAGGTTGGTAATGGTTATTGTATCTGGTACCACCACCATAAAATTCAAAAGCTACACCTACCTGTCTAAAGAGGGATAAGTGTAGCACGATCTGGTCGCCAGCATAAGATCCAACAGCTACACGTGCTCGTCTGAAAGAAATTTTGCTCTTAATAATGTCACCATGTCCTATAACTGCAGTAAAAGTTGGCATGCAATCTTCTGACCCTCTTAATCCCCAGTAAGTGCTTGCTGAAACCAACAATGTCTATTTCATCACTGTTAGCCATCACACCTGCAACGGAATAATATACCTTCAGCAATATTATTACCATAAATGACAACTGGCATGCAGAACACACCACCTATGTTAGAGAGGTCTCAGTTATTTCCATCACAAATGTGGGTGGCCATACTGCTTTTTTCTGCTAAAATATGTCTCACCCTTGTTTTTTTTTTTTGCGCAAAAAGTAGTGCTAGTTATATTGCTCGAAAATGAGAGTACAAGAGGGCCTAAAGGCCAGCGGGCTGCAATCACAAAATGGATACAGCCCGAGGAACCAAAATACTAATTACAAGCCTCTCAGAGCATAATCATCTGAGGGTGGACAAACAGCCACGGTGGGGGGGAGTAATGCCACTGAAGACTCTGAGCAGAGTGCTGGAAGAACAGCTCTCGGTGGTCCCAGTCGCGAAGGAAGCGCCGTCTCTTCTCCTTCCCTGCCTGGGACTCCCCCTGAATCTGATCCCACTGACCCTTGAGCGTGTGAATGATCGTGCTCCAAATGTTTGCTAGGGTCTGGGTAGCAGAAGAAGCCTGATCTCCTAAGGTCTACGCGCATCTGGAAGTCCAGATATGCCAGCCTGCAATGCTCCCTATGATCTCCCAAACTGGGTGCTGAGTCATCGCTCCTGCATCTGTCTTTGTCAAATGCCAAGGGAAGCTGTCCATGTATGCCCAGGTGGCCTGCGTGATGAAGAAAACTGGATCCTGCCTAGCAAACGGCTCCCCAAGTGACCGGTCCTAGCTCGGGTGCAGCCCTCGCTAAGATCCCCATGACTCCCTTCCAAACTGTCTGAGCATGCGAGCAGCTCCAAAGGCAGTGCTTCAGGGACGACTCCTCCTGAAAACACATCTGGCAGTGCCCCTCCTGCCCCATCTGCCTCAGCCAGCTGCCAACTGGTAGCCCCTTGTGGGCCACCATCCAAAGAAAGTAAGAGATCTTCCTCGGCCGCCAGCTTGCCCAAAGAGTCTTCTAGAATGTGCGAAGAAAGACCAGAGATATCCCTTGGGCATACCAACTATGTGCCTGTGTGGGTAGCCCGCACTGGAGAGCCCCAAGAGCACGCCTACCAGTACGCGCACTGTAAGAGAAGAAGGGGATAGGGTTCTCTGAGGTCTCCAATGGTGGCTAGCGCCACTCCCCTGGGTCCCACTCCACCTCTGTCAAGGAACGGCCCTCCCAGATCCAGAGTCTCCAGTCCTGGTCCTGCATAATCAGGGGGTCTATATGCCACGTTTTCCCTTGCAGCCCTATGATGCGAAGGCGCTGCCAGGGAAGCTGGGGGTCGATCACGGCCTCTCTGCTCTGGAGACGGCTACCATCGGCGACGGAGAAGAAGTGGATCGAGGAGTCCGAGAAAAGGTGTGCAACCACCAAAGGAATGCCACGGGGTGTGAACTGCCCTAGCCACCTCTCATCTCCCGAGAAGAGATGTCTGGTGATCATGGGAATCCTCCAACCTGCAGGAATGGCAGCATCGATCTCCGCTCGCCGAGCGTGGATCCCACGTGCCGTACCTACTGCTACTGCCAGCTCGCCTGGGCTCAGCTGGCTGTAGATGTCCCTCCAAACCCGGAGCGAGCGCGCGGGCCCACGCGCCCAAGGGATATGGGATCTCTCTCCGAGCTGGCGACCTATATCATCTGTCACCTGGCTGCTCCAGATCAGGGGCTGTCTAGACGTCTATCTCCTCTCGGCAGCTAGGGGGAACCTGGGAGAGGCTGTGTCGCAACTTCCTCCAGACCGAGACGAGGCTATGGAGGAAGGGGGAACGGGGCTGAGTCAGTGGGGCAGAAGTGAAGATCCACCGGATAGATGGCTACCAATCACCCCCTCTCTGGGGGGTACACGCGCTGAGACCATGCTGAAGCAAGAGCTTTCACATCTGCCCTCCTGGGGTCAGACCGCGGATGACTAACTTGCCAAGTAATGCCTGACTCTACAGTTCTGGATCTATGATGCCAAGGCCGCCCTCTGTTTGGGGGAGAATGACCGTCTGCCAGGCGACCCGGGCTCTGGTGGTGCCGGAACCATCTGAGCCAGACCAAAGGAAGTTCCGCACCAGTCTCCTCAGCTGGGCTACACACGATCTCGAGAAACACCAGCAAGAGGCCATGTACCAAGCGGTGGCAAGAAGGACCTGGTTGACCACAAGGGCCCTGCCTGCCAAGGATAGCCGAGCCGTGCTCCAGAAGGCTAGCTTCCGTCGTATGGAGGCTAGGACCGGTAAGAACTGCTGAGCCGGCGTGATGTCCAGGCCTACCTGGAATCCCAGGTAACATGTCGTCTGTCCTCTAGGGATCCAGCGAAACCCCAGGAAAATACCCACTGTGAGCTGGCTCCCGGATCCGTAAGAAAACCAACTGACTTATGCCAGTTGATTTTCGCCCCAGCGGCTAGGCAAAAAACCTCTAAGGACAGTCTCACTCACTCCAGTGACTCGATATCATCTTGCACATATAGGGCGTGTTGTCTGCATACTCGGAGTCCAGAAGTTCTGCATCGTCTCGAATAGGGAGGCGCATCCCTCGAAGACCAGTGGTACGGGCTCGTAGGAAGTGAGTCATGGCCTCCGCAAAAAATAGGAAGAGGTAGGGCGCAAGCGGGCAGCCCTGACGCACCGAGCGCTCGAGGGTGAATCTCTCCCCCATCCTGCCGCTGATGATAACCCGGCTGGAGGCCGACTTGTAGAGGCTAGCAATACCTCTGATCCACTCGTCCGGGAAACGGAACCGAGAGAGTGTACCTTCCAAGAAGGACCAGTCTACCCTGTCGTACGCCTTCTCAAAGTCAAGGAGTATGGCAAGGTGCTGGCCACTGTGCTGGGCCCACTCCGTCACCTCTGAGAAAGTGAAAATGTTGTCCAAAATGCTGCGATCTTGGACAAAACCAGTCTGGGTGTCATGGATCAAGTCATGTAGCATGCGGCTACTGATCATCTTGGCGAGGATTTTGTAGGCAGTCGGGAGGAGGGTGATAGGGCGCCACTGTCTGATCTCCTGACGGTCCCCCCCTTTGGGGCTGAGGCAAATCAAGCCTGTTGCAAGGCTCTCTGGCATCTGTCCGCTGGAGAAGATATGCTGGAAGGCTGCGAGCAAGGGCTGGTGGACCTGCTCCCAGAAGGTGGTGAAGAAAGCTCTAGAGAGCCCATCCTCACCTGGGCATTTCTGCCCATCAATAGCGCTCACCGCATCCTGCATCTCTGCCACGGTGAAAGGGGCGAGAAGGGAATCACTCATGCTACGTTGCACGAGCAACGGTGTATACCTCCACACCTCCTCCCTGCAACGGCGGCCACGAGGGTCTGGGGGCTCCTGCTGGAACAGGGATCTGTAGAAATCTGTCGCCAAGTCCCGGACCTCGTCTAGATCTGTCCTGACACTACCATCCTGCGCTCTAAGAGATCGGAGCTGTTCCCCTGCTGACCTCTGGCCATGAGTCTTGAAGAACTCTCTGCACATCCTGTCGCCTTTCCTAGCCCAGAAGGACTTGGAAGCATGAAACGAGAACTTTGAGCGTCGCTGGGTGATCTCCTCTAGCATGGCTCGGGCTCTAACCTCTTGAGCTCCTCAGAGCCTGGAGAAGACTGCTGCATCCGCTGTATCGAGGCGAGATCTCGTTTGAGACCCCTCTCCTTCGCCCACCACTGCTGCCTGACCTGAATCGCCTCCTGCTGACAGATGAGACTAGACTCAGCAAGCGCCTGAGCTACCTGTGCTGCCATATCCCCCATGGGGTCCCAATCCTGCTCCCACAGGTCCACTATCCTGCTGCGAACCGCTGCTCTGGAGTAGATGGAGTCTGGGATCCGGCATGAGCGTGGAGGTGAGGAGTGAGAGGCTGAGTCCAGGACTAGGATGACTGGGGCATGGTCAGAGAGTGTCGTCCCTGGAACCACTCCTGACTCTCCACCTCTGCCAAGTGCCCAATCGCTGACATAGAAACGGTCCAACCGCTCCAGAAGTCTGCCTCCCTCCCTCCTGTAACCCCAAGAGAAGTCCAGACTCCCTGTCCATCTGCAAAAGGAAGGCTCCCTCTAGCTGTCCCGACCTCCCACAGCGAACAAGAAGGAGTCCCAATCTGCTTGCTCCGCCTGAGCTATACCGAGGAACTCTGGGCCCCGTCCCTGCTGATCCTCTAAGGTCTCAAGGTTATTGAAGTCCCCTCCTACAATCCAAGAATCCACCTCTGGAAATAAGTCTGTCAAAGAGCTCCAAAAAGCGGCTCTCTGTCTGAGGTCGGTTGGGGCATAGATATTGAGGATGCCGATGCGGGATCCCTCAATATTCAAGCCCACCCAAAGCGCTCGTCTTGGGATCAGGGTGCCAAAACCACACACATGTTGAACTAGAGAAGCGTCGATTGAGGTACAGACACCCCCGCTCCTCCCCTGCTCGCCAATCGAAGGTTCCCAGTAGGTGTGGGAGCGTCCTGTGAGGACCTTCCCACAATTACTGGTCTGAGAAGCCGAAAGCTTGTGTTCCTGCAATAGGAGCACATCTACCCTTCCCACCAAGGCTGGTTGGAGCTCTTGTCTGAGCACCATCTTCCTGGGGCCGCATGTTCCTGATGAGTGGAACCCGTTGACGTTCCAAGAGATAATGCGTATACTCATGAAGAGGGGAGATGGGCCACAAAACAGCTGTCTGCTTGTGGTCGATGTCGAGGTGGTCGGAGGATGTCCAGTGTGCAGACGAAGGCGCTTCTGTGAGGGTTTCGAAGGAGAGGCCGGATCATCGGACCCATCCTCTAAAACCTTCAACAGAGGGGAGAGGCCCTTCGTCCCATGGTGGTAAGCTCTCTCTAACCAACTGGACGCCTCTGCCAGGGAAATACTGTAGAAGCCCGCTACCTCTGAGGTCCTCCACGGGCGGAGCCCTTCCGCGTAGACGCACTCCAGAGGCGGCCGAATAATGACCAAAACGCGGAATCGTTTGGCGTTGTGGCGCCATCTCAGACGAACATCACCCTCCTTCCACTGCTGCTGAAGAAGCTCCGCTGCTCTGCTACCGATCCAGTCTTGCACCTGCTCCTGGGACTGATCTCGAATCGTCTCCCAAACATTTTCATTCGGCCATTGCTCATTCCCGTCAGTGGTGATAGTGAAGGAATAGCTAGGACCATCGTGGGGGGCAAGGACGGACACCTTACCCTCCGCCCCCTTTCGGAGGAAGAAGATGCTGATGTCTAGGCATGCAGGGAAGGAGCCAATACCCGCTGCATCCAAATAATCCCAAGGTCTTACTCGGTAAAACTCTAAAGGTAGAGCTCTAGGAGCAGCCCTTGGGTGTGGGGACGAGGATGAGGAGTCTGAACCAGAGAGAGGGGTGCTGGCTGTCGAACAAGCTGGAGTGGTGCTGGCCATCTCCGGGGAAGGGCCTCTCCCCTCCGCCGGGCCAGGAGGGATAGGCGCGGGGGAGGTCTGTGCTGGCTTCGGGGCCGCAGGTGGCGCAGGCGGAGAGGGGGGTTCCCTCGAGATCATGCTCGAGGGAGAGAGGGGAGCAAAAACCACCGGTGCTGGGGGGGATCCTGGAGGGGGGGGGAGGTAGGGGGACCGAGGAGGAGGGGGGAGGGGAGGGAGGGCGGGGTGAAGGATGAGGGGGAGGCTGGCTGATGTTCTCCTTCCCTTTCTCCTTCCCCTTACCGGGCTGCTGCTGATTGGTGACGACAGGGGGGCTCTTGCTGTAGATGGGGAGGCTTTTTTGGTCCTGCTTTGTTTCCTTTCCGTTTTCTTTTGACCTCAGTCCAGCCTTCCCCTTCAGGAGGGGGTGTCAATGCCTGGCGGGGGGGATCCTGAGTTGCCTGGATGGGGGCCTTCTGAGGTTCTGTCCTCGTGAAGCGAGGGCAGGAGCGCGCCTGGTGCCCTAAGCCGTGGCATCTCAGACACTGATCTGGGCGACCAATGACCATAATGCGCTGCGTCACCACACCTGTGTCCGTCTCAATCTCGAACTCCGAGGGGATACTTTGCGGATCTAGGACTGCCACTTTGACACGTGGCACCCCTTGGGCTGCTGCTGCATCAACGAAGGTGTCCTGCATGATCCAGCCAAAGTGCGCCCCCAGGTCCTTGATGATCGGGCGAAGCTCGGTTGCGAGGCTTGGGAAAATGAGGGTAACTGGATGGCGAGGAATGTGGAAGCGGGCATCGAAGTCCGCTACACTGAAACCCCTATACCATGGGACCATAAGGATGATCTTCCCACCCACAGAAGTAGGGGATCGTCTGACCATATCGCTCGCAGCCTGTGCTGAGGAGAGCTTGAGCCAGAAGATACCACGTCCCATGAGTGCAACCTCCTCAATGTGGCTGTCCTCAAGGTAGAGGGTGGACTGCAACCAGTCCCTGATGTCTGCTCGTGAAGGGGCGTAGCCAATGACTCTCCCATAAACGGATGTCTGGGAGAAGTCCGTGGCGGCCTGCTTCACCAAGGAGACCTGATGCTCTGTCAGTGTTACGCGGTAGGCTGATGGAAGGGGGGGGTCCGTCTGGGCCACCGGTTCCGGGCTCTTGGCCGCCATACCGCACCGACAAACTGCGAACGCTCCAAAGGTGGGGAAGTGAGAAGGAAACGGCAGAGACGAAGGAGGGGGGGAGTGGTACGGAGGCGGGGGAGGAAAGAGGGAGGGATGGAGAGGTACGGGGAAGCGGGGGGGCAGAGGTGGTGGAGAGGGAGCGGGTGGCGGAGGGGGAAGGAAGGAGGAGAGAGAGGGGGGGGGCAGCGCAGCGCAGGGCGGGGAAGAGGAGGAGGGAAAGGGAGGGGGTGTGGCAGCGCAGCACGAGAGGGGGCGGGGAGGAGAGGCGAGGAAGGAGGGGGGGGCAGCGTTGCGCCGCAGCGGGGGGGGGAGGAGGGGGCGGGGGGGGTGGTAGCGCAACGCGAGGGGGGGGGGAGGCGGGAAGAGGACGGAGAGCGGAGAGGGGAGGAGCGGAGCGGGGGGGGACGGCAGGTGGAGAGGGAAGAGAGGGGGACGGAGGGGCGCGGCGGGAGGCGACGGCGAAGGAGGAGGGGGAGGGGAGAGGGGGCCGCGCAGCGCGAGGGGGGGGTAGACGGGAGCGGGGGAGGGGGGGGGCGTTCGCAGTATGTCTCACCCTTGTTGTTCACTCTGTTGGGGTTGTTATGGTCATCTCTGTTAGGAGTATAGGGTCAATGCCCCACCAATAACCTGCAAGTGAGGAGAGCTCAGGGGCTTGAGACCTCCATAGCATTGTGGTAGAGGGACCACTAGGGGGATGGGCTGAGGCTTGTCAAAGTGCAGCGGAATATACGAACAGAGATAGAGAGCAGATCTGCGAATAGAGAGAGACAGCAAACTGCGACTAGAGAGAGAATAGACTGCACATGAGGATACAGGAAAATCTCTGCATGTGCTATTGAGAAAACCTCCAAAGAATAATCACAAACCCAGGCCATTGGTGGACTGCAAACTGAGGCAGGACTGCACCTCCAACTGACAGAAGTAGGCTCTACACTGCACGACAGGCTCACCAGGAACTGCTGGAGACTGTGCAAGAAACTGCCCAACAACTATACAAAGACCAAACTAGCCCTATATATAGGGGCAGGGGGGCTGCTGATGTGGCCGACCATTTCTGCTGACTTGGCTGACCCAACTGACCTGGTCTGGTTGGTTAACCAGACCTGTTTTGGTCAGTTAACCAGACCTAGTCCGACACTCGTCCAGAGGTTGACCCGGCCCTGGCTAGGGTCCCAAACCAGCCCATAAGTGGCCTATAACTGGCCACAAAATGTGGCCGCTAACCAGGCCTGTACCAGCCTGAACCAGGCCCCATGACTTAGCGTCATAACCATGGCAATGTGTCTTAGCTAGATCTTCTCCTAACTTACAGAATATGCTGAGAAAGAATGAAAATGCTACACCTTTCTCTAGGTGAGCACACCCATAGAAGCCCTCTCTCCCTAAATGACAGCCAGGAGATGACTAACTCTAACAAGGCTGCTATGTGGGCAGCAAGATGGCTATTACATGGACAGCAGACACAGATCCCTGCTTAGTGTTGATTTGGGGCAGCCGAAAGGGTCACCAAAGTCTACCTTAATGGACTGGCTGTGGGGATGGAAAGAGCCCATCCATGAGTCCAAGTGGATGGCACAAAACTGCTGCAGTGCATGCTAAGGAAAGCACTAGTAGAAAGGCTGTGAGACAGAGAAGAGAAAGTCTGTACATCAAGTGCAGAAGTAAGACGGTACAGCAGCAGGTACCGACAGGAAAGTAGGCAATTGGAAGTGGAGGATCTATGGAGTAGACTGGTCGGCCATTTTCTGTCTCACACAGGACCTTATATAGGTCATGGATCCAGAGTAGCAGGTCGTCTGACCTGGCTGCTCACAAATGGGGTCAGTTGACCCTAGTCTGAAGATTATAGACATGCCAGTTGGCTGGTCTGTAGGACCAGTTGGCTAGTTTGGCCAGGGATTTTTACCTATAATGGGAGCTCCATCCATTTTTTGGGACCTCAGCCTGCAGATCATTCAGCAGCATTGAAGAGTAGTGGGAGTTCCCCTAGAGATCACCATCATATGGAGAGTACCGAGTAGGACTACATAGGTGCAGGCCTACACCCATAGGAGCACAAGGATTGCATGAAAGCGAGCTTTGTCTGCAGTACACATCAGAGCATACTTTTGCAAGAGTGCTCAGCTTGAGCAGCTACTGAAGCCAACATGGAACATGGCAGAAGAGGAGCTACCTGCATAGGGTGCCGCAAATAGAGCCTTATTTTGGCACCTTACCTCAAGGATTGTTTCTAGAGGTGTTGGTACATGTTGGCAAGTTTTTGTATGTTGGCTTTACATCTAAGTTCTCTTCCAGATCTGAGTTGCCCTCTTTACATTTTATGTAGGCACATGTATTTGAGTTGTGTCCTTTAAGTATCTTGTGATCTTGGGGTGAATCATCCACTGTGTATAAGAGTTGGTGTTTAGCAAGCAACTTCCCCCAAGGAGGGCATGGGTTGGTGCACCAGCAGCAAAAGAGAGGCTGCGATAAGGGCAGATCTGAGAGAGAGAAAGATTGGATAGTGGCTGCCATATGGACGGCATGGAAGTTTGTCTTATGGGCAGCACCCATGGTCTGGATTCAGGGTTGCCTATGTAGCTTTGTACAGCCAGCCATGGAAGGCCACATGGGCCTGGGACAAGATAGCATCAATTGCATCAGTAGCTTGGAGCAGAGCACCATGCAAAAGGCTAGGACACATGGACTTCCAAGGTAGTATACTGTATAGGCCTTGGTAGTGTTGGCAAAAGCAACAGCAGCATCATGTGGCAGTGCAGAAAGCTGTTGGAGATGTACTCTAGCAGGTCGGGCCGACAGGCGTCTGCCACGCAGCAGTTTGGAGCAGGTGTTGGTCGACAGTTTGGTGCAAACCTGGTCAGGCCAATCTGCAGACTGGTTGGCCATCTGGGTCGGCTATTTTTGAGGCATCCAACTCCTATATAAAAGGCCCTAGACTAGGGCTCTCATATTCAAAGAGCCTCATAATTGGATGCCTTGCAGAGCAACAGGGAGGTCATGAGTCATCTAGAGGTGTCTCAGCATTGGCTGCATGCAAAGCGTCAGGGAGGCCGAAGGATTCAACAGTCTAGTCTGCAGATCACCTTCCAGGGTGAAGAGTAGTGCATTGCAGAGGATCATTTAGGGTGTGCCTTGTGCCTCATCCAGTGGGTGCAGGAGTAGCATGGAGGTCAAGGAACAGAACACAACAGTACCTCACCTTTGGCTGTCCAGCAAAGCAGCAAGGAGGTTTGTAAGGAGAGCATCTACTCAGTCCACTTAAGCTCTTGGAGAGCAGGCAGGCTGACAGAGTTAAAAGAAGAATTTTGTGGTACCAAGTGTCCACATCTAGGAAGTACCTTATCTGCTAGATGGTAGCACTCTGTGCACTCCTTTGTACAAGGTTTTAACCAACAAATTTACTCTTTCTACTCTCATGTGCATGGTTCATTAACTGTCTGCATGTATTTGTACTCACTTGTGTAGACAATAATGAAAAAGAGTGAAATATAAGTTAGCACTGTGTGATTTCTGCACAACGTTTTAACAATCTTCATTGTGGGAGTGTTGGCTACAACAAGCAACCTCCATCTTTGTTTTCTAACATGGTATCAGAGCCCTGAGGAAGACTCGCGAGTGCGGGAAGCTTGAAGGTGAGAACCTTTGGAAGGAGACCTCAGTTTAGGCTTGGAGAAGTCATCTCCTGTGTGTAAAAGACATGTACCCTTGCAAGGAGGGTGATCAAGATCCAGAAAGGTGTACCTCGGATTACATGTTTTAAAAGTTACTTACTCCTCCTAAGCCTTTCACATCCTAACCATGGCCAGTAGACTACCCATCCCAAGCTTTGGGGAGTCAGGAAAGCTCAATGGTACAAATTACCCTCTCTGGAAACCGAATATCCGGAGCCAACATGTGGTGAAGGTAATTTGGGAGATTACGACAAGAGTGGAGCTAAATCCCTAGGACATCAAGAATGCCGCCAAGGTAGTGGTGACACAAACAAATCCTGATGTTGTCAGCGATTGAGTATTGCGTGATTCAGAGGCCTTAGCCATAATCATTGGTAGTATTGCTTGTAGAGTAGCATAGGCAAGAAGGCAACAACAGAAACGAAACCAACAGTACAGAGTCCAACTGAACATGCATGTATTGTAGTACAAACTGAAATGAATGTACAGGTTATTATAATAACCCTAGGACTAGGGTCCTAGAAGTCATACGCAAGTGGACTAAATATCCCACAATCACTAGAACTAGCCTACAGGGCCATAACAGGGGAACTAAATCTAACAAATGCCCCTCCATGGTATGGGTGAAGTGCTTTGGACACGTCTCAGAGATCCTTGGAACTATTGCCATGGTTGCACATGTTCATCCAAAAGGATCTAACAACCTATGGAAGTATAAGGATGACAGTATCATGTAACAAATGGAACCAGTGTAAAGCTTGCTGAAGCTCTTCAAACTTGGGTTGTGGAAGGGCTTTGGTGAAGATATCTGCTAAATTGTCGCGCATTGGAACACAAGACAAGTGAATATCCCCTGCTGATAGTCTCTCTCTGACATAATGATAATGAATCTCAATGTGCTTAGTGCTTAATGAAACACTGGATTGCCTGCCATGGCTAAAGCATGGAGACTATTAGTGTAGATAGTGGTGGGAGATGTCTCAGCAACATGAAGATCTACAAGCAGTTTCTGGAGCCAAATACATTCCACCATAGCTGTAAAAGTTGCCTTGTACTCAGCTTCACAGCTATAGGTAGCAAATGTAGGTTTCTTGTGCTGAACCAAGAAATACTTGCTCCAAGCATAAAACAGCTGCCACTTTGTGACACTCTAGTGTCATAACATCTTGCCCAGTCATTGTCTGTAAATGCATCGAGAGTAAGTGAAGAGTTGTGATGATAAATAAGGCCCAAGCCTTGGGTTCCTTTCAAGTATTGAAGACACGTTTCACTGCCTGGCAATGCTGTGTACTGGGATTACGCATGAATCTGCTCAACTGGGAAATAGCATACTGACTATCTGGCCGTGTGTGTACACAAATATATCAGCATCCTGAAGATCTGGCCGTGTGTGACACGCTGCTGATAGAGAGTAGCATCAAAGGGCTCAGTAACATCATCCAAGAAGAAACGGAACCAGATTCCATGGGTATAGAAACTGGTTTACAATCCTCACATTGAAATTGGTGTAGGAGCTATCCCATGTGTATGGACAGACTCATCAGAATACCCCCTCAACATGAGCAAACTGAATTCCAAGACAGTAGCAAACCTGGCCCAAATCTGTCATTGTGAATTTTCTGCTGCCAATAATCATTAAAGGCTGCAATATGCTGAGTAGAAGGTCTAATCAAAAGCATATCATCAACATAAGAATTAAAATCAGCAAGTTTGCATCACACTTGCACACATAAAGAGCTCTTTGCAGGACTGTTCTGAAAGCTAAGTCTGAGACGATGAGCATGTATCTTGGCATACCAAGGCTGGAGTGCTTGCTTCAAACCATAACGTGCTTTGTGTAAGAGGCATACCTTATTTTTAGATCCTTCTAGGAGGCTGCATGATATACGCCTCCTTATGCAGTCTCGATGAAGGAAAGTGGTTTTGATATCCAGTTGATGCACTTGCCAATGATGATGGGCTGCAATAGCGGTGGCGCACATGATGGTAGTAATGCATGAAGTGGGTGCACAACCTCCACTAAGTGTCCTTGCATGTGACGGGAAGTTTGAGTTTTGCAACATAATTTTGTTGTGGTGTATGGCGCAACACATTGATGTATTATACCACGAGATGCTAAAAAATCAGCAACCTCTCGAGACATTTACTTTCCCCCTGTTAGTGCGGAGGGTGGCCAGCTGGTTTCCACTTTCATTCTCAGCCATAGCAAGAATGCAAAGACATTTGACTTGGATTTCAATGCATAAACCTAAGTATGATGAGTGAAGTCATCCACAAAAGTGACAAGTATGAATATCCACCAATAGATGCTATCCGCATTGACCACACACATCGCTGTGGACTAAATGCAACTTGCAGGCTGCATCAATACTGCCATCTTTAGAGAATGAAAACTGATGCATTTTCTGAAGTAAGCACACTAACAAGCATGTTTGGATAATGCATGCATCTTGGGGACATCAACAACCATGTTTTGTGAATGCAACCTGACCAAATTGCCATAGTTTAGATGCCCAAAATGCTCATGCCAAAAATGAGTGTCTGCAATAATAGAATCCTCTACTGCAAGTGCTTCTATGCTTTCTATGCTTGTCTCTCTTTCATAGGCATCAATTCTGTAAAATTTCCAGTGATGACGATGGTGTTGTCATTTCTGAAAATCATAAATGGAAAAACATAACCGTCAATATAACTCTTTATCCGGATGTTGCAATGGCTGAAATGAATATAAGATTTTTTTAAGTTCTTGGAACATATAAAACATCCTGAAAGAGACTAGATCACCAGATGTTTAAGTAAGCTCGACTTGGCCAATACCTTTTAATGCCGTTATGTCTATACATATGACCTGTTTCATGCTACTCTAGTTCGATTCTCTTGAGTGTCATCCTCTCCCTCATGAAAATGATTGGTTTCCACCCTTCAGGCCTACCTGATGCTAGGTCAATGAGGAGCGTAGGACCATCCAAGCATGATGAATCTACTTTGTCATAAGCCTTGTCACAGCTGCAAAATAGAGCTTCATAATATTATTTTCAGTCTATTTGTGTAGTGTACGGCCTTACAAAGGGGAGGATGTGAGCAATCGACCATCTCATAAGCCTTTGACAGTTATTAAAAAGGCTCATTCGTATTCTGCTGAGTGACTTCTGTGTAATGTGCACTGCTTGAAGAATAAAGCAGTTGTGTAGACCCTGAAGTAATAGATGACCATGAAGACATCAAGCATCCGTGGCTTAAGGTAGATCCTTTTCATACGATAGTATCCAGTTTTTTTTTTTCCCCAATTCTTATCACAATAGCTCAGTTTTTGGAAGTAAAGCAGTACTGCATTTACTTGCACATGTGTTGCCCTCTCTACCCAAGGTCTCATGATGAGACTTGCACTTCTGGAACAAAATATATCTTTAAAGAATATGATTTGTGTGTAGTCTGTGGATAAGCTTGTGGTCCTAGTTGTGTGGGTAACTCACATGTATTACAAGAAAGAGTAACATTTCTACCTTTAGTAAAGTCATTATTAGTAATTCTAGTATTGCTGAGTAGCTAAATACCGATAAAAAGTTTGATAAATGAAGTAATGGCCATGTTTCTTGCCTTTTTTCCATGCTTACAGTGCGGGCTCTTGCGGATATTCTAAAGGTTCTCAATCTCCCTCATTTGGGTGGTGATCCCTGTTTACCTGTGTCTTACAAATGGTCGTTGGTTAGTTGCAGCAATTCCACCCCGCCTAGAGTTACAGCTTTGTAAGTATATGCTAGTATTGAATTGTATTTTGACTTCGTCAATAGATTGTAATGAATTGTTGCACAGTGACACGGTGTTGGATGGTGCAATGTCAGGAACTTGTCACACATGGGTCTGAGTAGCACAATACCTACTTCCATTGCAAATCTTACGGAGCTAACTACCTTGTGAGTATCTGTAGTCTGCTTAATGTCTAGCTTTAAGTCCATTGCTGCAAACATGATTTCGTATCCTGATCTACATACACTATGAACAGAAAATGATTGTACTTAATGGGATATAGAGCCCAAGAGGCTTTTAACTCAATTCATGCATCTGCTTAAACAAACAGCAAGATGTGCTGCTGCCAATGCATCTTGATCCTTATGGTGTTCTACGGATCACATTGCGGCTGTTCAATCTAAGAGACTGCGATGTAGCACATAAAACTTTGGCAAGTTGAGCAATAAGGATCTGCAGGTGTGCACATATGCTCATTAAATTGAATGTTAAGTTCAGCTATACAACGAAACTACAGATAGAGAGGTTGCAACAAGGTCTTCCATCGAGCAGTTGTAATACCTGAAGTGAGGACCTACAATGATCAGAGGAATGAATATTGTTGACTGATACTGCATTCTCTTTCATGTTAGCCTCCCATACAGACCCTCATGCATCCCTCAGAGACATGAGAGCACCTTCACACATTCTTTTCTGGTTAACTTGTAATAATCAAGTAAGCTATCTTTTATGCATGACCCTCTCCTAATGTGTGCTCTCTCTCCTGCTCACTAACTCCAACTACAAGATGATGCACTCAATACACAAAGGGATGTTATGGATGTGGGTGAGAGAATCTGAGGTAGAGAAATGTAGTGGACCTCCGAAGAGGAATATATAACTAAAAGGTATGAATGTCCTAAGGGCTGAATACAATTGTATGGAGTGGCTGAAACCCTCATTGCAAAATTGTAGAGAAACTAGGCTACCTAGAGGAGGTGAATCCTCACTAGATCCCTATAGAGGCTGAGGCACCCTGCTGGTCTGCTGCGGGGTGGCCTAACTGCTACTGAACTGAGGCTGTGATGCCCAACTGTGGGATGGAGAATGAAGGCCAAGGGGGCTGCCTTTTATAGGCCCCCCTTGGGCCTAAATTTGAGCGACCAACAGCTTCTTGTCAGCAACCAGGCTACTCTCTATTAACCAACCTGTTGCTGGATGGCCAATCTGCTGACGTGGCACGCAACACTGCCATGTGGCACTTACTGCTGTCATCATTGAGGTGGTGTTTTGCTGACGTGGCACCTGCCCTGTACAGACTGCTGAGGTGGCACTGTACGGAAGGGATGAGCTGGCCGTTGCTTGCATGGCAGTCCACGTGGCAACGAGCTGATGTGATTCCCTACTTGGCAGTCCACGTGGCTGCTGTGTGCTGATTGGGCAGCCCACTTGGCAGTCCTGCATGCCATGGGCTGTGGATACCCGTGACATCCCCTTCTGCTGAAACTTGAACCAGTACATGAAAGTGGCCTCCCATTGAGCTGATGGAGGTGACTGGCTGTGGTATACTTGGCTGATAAATCCTAATCTGGATACTTAGCTCATGAATCCAGGAATGGTTGCTAAGTTCATGAACCTGATCTGCAGGTATTGCATTCCTAGATCTGGTGCTAACTTCTGGTAAGGATATGTGCTGTGGGTTAATACACCAGGATGATGCTTCTTGTGGTTTTCCTAGGTGCATATATGTGATAGGAACGGAGGAAGACTGGTTTTGAGAGAGGCGTCCTGGTCTTATTGTAACCTGTTGCCTGCTGTAAGACTTTATCCTGCTGTAATACTGTGTCTTGCAGGTGCCGGTCTCGAACCCCTTGAATGACTGATATCAAAGGTCGAGGCGGAACAACCTTAATCCAATAGATGAACTTGGACCCATGACTTCTTACTGTTGACCTGCTTGGATCCTTGACCCTTGTGCATGAGCTCAAATTGTGAGCAAGCTGGTAGTCGTCTCGTCACAACGCTTGTATGCTTGATTGTGTCTACTAAGCTAACAAGAGAAATTGCCAATTGTTTTCGAAGCAATAACATGGATATAGTGCATCTATTTGTTCTTGTTTCATCTGGCAGCTCTGGATTCTTGATTTAGTCCTATTGCTTTCTTCCAAATTAAATAGCCATGGTCTTTCACTTAGGAGAGCGACATACCTGTTACAACTTTCATACGACTTCCATTCTTGAAATCACATGATGCTACTATTACTTCAAATATCATTCATTCTATAAGAATATGAATCTTTTATGTCCTCATGCCCTAAGATTAAGTCATCTCAAGTCATGGCTGTTCATCTTCCTATCCAAAGACTGCTTCTACCAATTCATTGACAGTGGGTAGTGAAAAGAAATAACCATAAATTTCTCACCTTGCATCCATATTGTACTGAAAGGGAGGGAGCTTGTCCATCTGAATCCCGTGTCTAGCAAACCATGTGGATATACGTGCATACCATGTGTCTGTCCCACTCTCAGCTAGTCGTCTGGATGACTCTAGGGCTAACTTTGGTAGTCTCCAGTGGGGTAAGTCCCAGACTCTATGAATGAATGTCACTATCTAGAAGACTCTGTCTATACTATCTCATGCGAGACTGAGGGCTTGCTCCAAATCATCCTAGACCCCATAGTCACCTGTAGCTGCTCAAATCTCCTCCACTCTGCTATTTGTAGATCACATCCCCAGAAGGGTGCTGCATACATGGTAGTTGTGTTCACTCCATGCTTTCCTTTCAGTTCACCAACATGGTATCAGAGCCCTTTGATCCTCCTTGAGCCCATTTGTGCCACATCATCTTCTTCTTCTCCATCTTCATCTTCACCATTTCTTCCCTTTCTTCCCAAATCTTGCTAGAGCTTGTTCTCCCTCGTTTCTCCGCGATTCTCCAAGCCCTTCCTGCTGGAGATACCTCTCGAATGGGCGAACCTTCACCTTCCTGCTCGAGATACCTCTCGAATGGGCGAACCTTCACCTGCAAGGAATTGAAGAAAAGACGTCGCTGCTGGTCGCCATTCCCCAAATAGCGCATTTTTTCGTCATTTTTCTGTTGCAGAATACTCCCTGCCTGCGAGTCCTCTTAGGAGTAGATGGGCGACCTCAAGACGAACATTTTGAGTCACTTTGCAGCCCATTTGGTTCAGTAACGAAGGAGAAAACGTCAAAACACAGGTTCAGCCTGCAGCAACTCCCCCGGGCAAAACAGCGCGCCATTTCGCCCAACCTCTGTGCTGGATCTTCTCCTCAGTGAGAGCTTTCTTTTGCTCCAGAAAGCCCCTTGAGTGCTTCACTCTGTTGCTCCAATTTCGGCCTCCAGCCTCGAACTGCTCAATTTGGGGATAATTGTGATTTCTCTTTCCGCTTGCAACTATCTCCAGAGGTTTCATGATAGAAAGTTCAGAAATTATATCAGTTATCTTTTTCTTTAGGATGTTTGATCATTGGATGTGATCTAGAGCACATTTGAGTTGCATCTTTGGAGCACCTTCCTGCAGTTTGACAGTTTTACAAGCATATGCATAAAAAAATTGTGGTCAAAGGTCAGCATTTCTTCAAAGATTTGACTGTCAAAGCTGCATTTATTATTGCTTGACTGTATCAGATCAGTTTAACAGAGATCTACCGTTTCATGCTACCATATTGAATATGGATAAGTTCAATGGTAAAGGCTTTCACACATGGCAGATGAAGGTTACGTTTGCATTGATGAGGGAAAACCTCTGGGGGCTTGTCAAACCGGCTTCAACTTCTTCTTCAACAGCCTCCAATGCTGGAGAATCCTCAGCTCCGACACGCCCAGCAAGAGATCCTGCTAGAGAGGAGAAAGCCTATGGCATCATTGCTCTTGCCTTAGGAGATGACTATATTCATCACATCTCTGACTTAGAGTCTCCTTCAGAAGCTTTGCAGAAGCTTGACATTATTTTTGGTGCTAGCTCTCACATCTCAAAATTGTCACTTAAGATTGCTTTCTTTGAATTGAAGATGGTTAGTAGCACTCCTTTGGCTACCCATGTCAATTACATGCGGAGTCTCATGACTCAACTTGCTTCTATCAACTCTCCAATCACTACAAATGATGCAATGGCAGTGTTGCTCAAGAGTATGCCTGAAGATTATGATCATGTTGTTACCACTTTGAAAAATCTTCCTAATCCTAATCTTGAAGGTCTTATTTCTGCTCTTCAAGAAGAAGAAAGGCACATGGAACTCCGGAGAGGCAATGATACAGCCTATGCCATAAAAATGCAAAAGGGCAAGTTTTCACCTTGCAAACATTGTGGGAAGATTAATCACCTCTCAAAAGACTGCTTCAAGATCAATCCATGCAAACACTGTGGCAAAAACAATCACCATGAAAAGTTTTGTAGAGCAAAAAAGGAAGCAACTACAAAGTCAGAAACTGCCAATCTACTTTCAGTTGATGTGCCTCCACAAGATGAGGCATCCTATGAAGATTATGCTTTTTGAATCATCTCCATATATGCTCCAGATCTCTCTTTTTATGTTGAGTCAAGGTACTCAGCCTGGATAGTCCTCCAAAATGAATGAAATAAACTATTGTGTGTTTTGTAAACACCTCTGGTCACCATATGATGTAGGCCATGTGTATGTGTTTTGCTCCATGGTACCTCTTGCAGACATTGTGTGCATGTACATGCAGGGGAGATAACCATTGGAAGGTCTTTTGTATCCCTTTTGTTTACTTCACACCCTTGGGAACCCCTTGCTAGCATGAGAACCTAGCCATAGATTTATCCTTGACCACCATGAGATGGCATGAGAAACTATGAGACTTGCCACCATCTGTGATCGGCTAGTATGTCAATTCCCAAATATTTAAAGGTATCGACATATTCAATGGGCTGCCCCTCAAAGCTGATAATCGGGGGATGTTCAGGTCGGGTGGTGCATACTGCCATCATTTTGGTTTTGCCAGTGTTAACTTGTAGCCCACTTTCCGTGCAAAAGACGTGTAGGTTGACATAATAGGGGGAACCTTTGAGATAAATCCTGCTACTGTCAAGAATGATAGCCCTCTTCCTGGCATCCATCACAGTGCATACAATGGCTCTCTTGTTGGGCATGCCCTCTTACATCCTCCCAACCCGATGGGCTCCATAGACTGCCACATCTGGGATCGCGAAGTGTTGAGCAAAGAAACCCACCACCTCCTTTGCCAAGGTGAGGGGGCTTTCCTTTTCCACTTCTGGGAGTCCATGAATCACTAGATTTCGGGCACGCTTTTCTCTTTCCTTTTGCTCCTACATGTCCTCCTTTGATGGGGTGTTACTGCGTGTTTGAGGTTGGGCTTTAGGCTCACTCGCAGGTTCCGTAGGGGGAACCTGGAGGCAATCTCTACCCATTGCTTGGGCTCTTTCACTTTGGCTTTCTCCTTAGTCTTTCCCTTGTTTTGCATCAGATTTTGCAACTGTTCTAGTTGCTGGGCACCCTCTTGTAATTGCTTGCATCCTGCTTCCATAGCACTTTCTAGGACATGCACTTTGCTTTGGAGTTGAGTAACTGTTTTTTTCAGTTAAAAATTCTCAGCTTGAAGCTCTCGGAACATGTCCATGAGCATATCAATTCTCTTACTGTTTTTTGTGACATGCTTTCGGGAGTGGTGTGACCAAGTCATTCTTCTTGTTCAATCTGAAGGGAGTCTTGAAAGGAGTTCCCACGTGTCTTAGCAGAAAAGAGAGAGAGAGAGAGAGAGAGAGAGGGAGAGAGGGATTATTAAAGTCTTCTAAAGACCGATGAGTCTATGAGATTGATAGAAAACTTGATACAATGAGCAAAAAGGGTGGAGCTACTAAACGAGCATGCTAAGCCATGCTAGAAAACTGTGTAGGACATAGTCAAACCTGCTATCCGTGACTAGGGGGGCAATATGCTCTTGCTGAACTGCAATGCTTCGTCTGTTATAGGTCATAAACTTGACAGATTTACCATATTGTCCATTATAGGTCATATTCATGATCACACTCTGAGATGAGTCTGATAAGACTACCCGCCCCTATCTCTGTGATCTGATGAGACGCTCTCTATGTCAAAACGCCTCATGGATGAAGGTGCCGAGGCACCTCTGGTCTGGGTATGAGAGAAGTCTAGAAAGCCGAAGCTATCTCTAAAGAGGTAGTGGTATTGTCCACGGATCTCGTAGAAGATTGGGCAACGCAAAGCAAGGTGCTCCTCTGACTCGATCTCATGTCGGTCACATAGTGTGCAGATACGACTCTCCCTAGGTATTCCCTCCGCTCGTCCACTCTCGATACGGAGTCAATGTGATGAAACACAGAAGTGCCCAATGGCAATCCTAAGCGAGTGTGGTAGGTGAATCCTGGCGGCTCAATGAGATCCTCCTTGGATACACGCAAGTAGTGATCCCTATATACGCTGAGCTTCACAGGGATCTCTCTCACGTGCCAACCAGGTCTTGAATGTGTGTAGCTTGAAAAGATCCTCTCGGATGATCAGGTTGAACTCATTGATGAAGGTAGCAAGGCATTGATGATGTGAGTAAGAGAGGAACCTGGAAAATTATCTCCAGATAGACAATGAGGGATAATGACCTCGAATCTCATAGTACTTAGGGCACTTGAAAGTGAAATTCTCCTTCGGCTCGATCTCATGGCAATCACACAGGGTGGGGATGCTTCTCTCCTGAGGTATGCCCTCAGCTCCATCCCTCAATATGTAGTTGGTGTGATGAGACACAGACCTGTCTGTTCGATATGCTCAAAAAATGTGAGAGGTGGATCTGGGTATATCCCGGTGGATCAATGAAGCCCTCCTTTGAAATCCATAAACAGTGATCCTTGAGAAGCTGAGCTTCATTGGAAGCTCGGTGGGTGCTGAACATGTCCTAAATGTGTGTAGTTGTAGGTTGACCTTTTGATACATGAGTAAGGCTGACGGAGCCTCAATACTATACTAGAACGAGGGTAATCTATCCATGTGGAGACCCAAACTGTCAAACCACCTACATGTATGCACATACCTGATCACCCTCGTTGCTAAGGTCATGGAGGTAGAAAGGGCAGCCATGGTAGTCTAAGTCATCTCGAGGTGCAAGAGCCATAGTTCTTGACTGAGTAGAGGTATGTGATGACCTGAAATGCTGCATCAAGCTGCAGTGGAGATGCACCAAACTCCGCCAAGACAATCTAATGTGGGACCGATGGTTTGTTGCGTATCATTGATAGAAAGAGACGCTTTACTTGAGCCCAATCTGCCTTTCATGAATCATGCCCCCAACAAGGGCTGCCATACCTACCCATTGGGTAGGCCAAAGAATAAAAAGGAAGAGACTTGGTTTGGGGATCGTGGAAGTGGGGGTGGAAGCATTGCTAGTTGAGCAAGTGCAGCATATCCTCCGCTCAATTGGGTCTGCATCACCGGTCGCATCGTGAAAACTGGGCCAAAGAAGAGAATGCCCAAGTACATGTATGATGAAACGAACTCCACTGGTAACCAATCTAGCATGAACTGTTTTATGTGCATAGCTGCTAGAGATGTGTTGAAGATCATAACCTTGGTTTTGCCAAAGTTGACCTTCAAGTCGTGTGAGTCACAAAAGGTGTGCATTACATCCAAATGTCTCTAAAGGCCGTTCATTGAGGACAAGAGCAAGATCACGTCATCTGTATATTAGAGGATTTGAGAGTCTATTAACATCCACGGGAGACTAAAAAGTCTATGGCTCAATAGAAAAACTAGGTCCAAAAGAATGTGGATCCTCTCGAGGCATGCAACAATCCCTCCACAAAGAGTGCCATGTTGTACGTGAACTCTGAGTCTAGCTGGTCTTGTTCTTGATGTCACCATAATGCACTGTACTTTTTGTACTACAAAAGAACATGATTAAAACAATGAGGATGCATTTTGTAGTGATTTTGACCATAAATACCCAAATTAAGCAGAAAGGTAAGAAACTTACATGTGGTGTACATCCGACCGCAAGCTCCTGCTCTCAATTGGTTACGTCCTCTCCATCATCTTCGGCTTCATGAAGAGCTTGTAGCCAATCATGTGACATGTGTCTCGGGGGAAGAGCAAGGCCTAGTGGATATGTCACCCTTTGTCTGTGCATGACTCTAAATCTTACCCTCTCATTTATTCTTTTTGCCATTCTCACCTTCAGCACTACTTTTGCCATTTTGTAGACCTTTTTTGTAACATTGTAACATGATCTTGTACACCTCTTTTGTAACATTTACTCATGATTCCAATGAAAAAAAAACATTGTGGGGCAGGATGGGACTGAAACAAGCCCCATCCTGCCCCACAAATTTGTTTTTTGCTTCTGTTAAAACGTCGGTACATACCGACACCCATACCAACACTGCAATGTCGGTATATACCGACGGTAATACTGGCACCCATACCGACAATAGATTGGCAGTGACATACCTATGCTAGAGACTAGACCCTTTGATCAACTTGTTATTGAGAACAAAGAGCCTTCTTTGTTAAAATATTTCTACAAGGCCTACTATTATCTCTGCACCTTACAGGCACACAAGTCTTGAAGAACAGCATATATTGATCTACATTTGCAAGTTCTCCATTTTTGTCTTTGAAGCAATAACAGCATAGTTAGAATGGAGAGTCACTACTACTGCAGAGAATAAACGTGCAAAACAATGCTGCTTCTAAAGCCTCTTGTGACCCTCTTGAATTCTGAGAAGGCCTATGACAAGGTGGACTGGGATTTTTTTGAAGAGCATCACAAGCAGAGTTTATTTCCACAATTTGTTGAATCATAGGCATTAATAGCCTGGTATTTGGGTAGTGTGAGCCAGCTCCTCATTGGGGGACACACAAATGATCCCTTCATCCCCTTCCACTTGATTTGCCATGGCTGCCCCTTGGCAGCTTTCTTTCTTTCTTCGTCGTTGCAGGGCTTTTGGGTATCACAAGCGTCTAGTCCAATAGGGATTCGGCTTGTCTATTATAGGGGTCTAGGCCAGCTTGGGGCATCTGGAGAAGTCTTGACTTACGCTAAAGTCCCCTTGTTGATGCACCCTTAATTAAGCGCAAGAAATATTCAAGACAACGAAGGTGGACATGAAGGCAGAGGGTGGAGAGCGGGCTTTACAATTCATGAGCTGTGATTGCACATCGTAGTATATTGGGCCTCTGTTTTCTTCTTCTTTTTTGTGGTTTCCACACTCTTACAATCTGTTGGGAAATTTTTTGATGGATACTCTTACTGATTTATGACCTTGCAGGAATTTAAATGACAATGAGTTGTATGGAGATATCCCTTCATGGCTTATGAACCTTTCACATCTGGTAGAATTGTAAGTTATTTGATTTCTATTCAATGTGCTTTTTAATTTTAGAATTGTAGAGGTATCCATTCATTTTTACTTGTTTTTACTTTTGAAAATCAGAAGATTCTCGATACTTAGTATTGTTTCAAATCATGCACAATTTTTTGAATGATTTAAAGGTATACATGCTCAACTTGATGTAGAAACATTGTGGTTTGAAAGGAATCATGATTCTTTAAAGAAGTGAGTTTTCCATGTCCATATGTGGTAATACTTTTTCTTCTTCTTTGTTGCAGAGATTTGCAAAACAACAATCTCAGTGGAGAAGTTCCAAGTGGGTTTAGGAGTAGCACGCATATCAGGTTATCAAAGGCACTTCACCATTTGGCAATGCTGTTTGTAGTTAATGCATTGGGAAGACCGAAGCTACTGTATCCCTGCTCCATTTTACAAAATAATGAATCAGGAATCAAATGAGATAAATAGAATAATTTCCTGTTATAAGTTCTGGTTCAAGGACCTCGAGAAGTGTGTGTATTCATGAAGCTGAATCAGAAAAATGCTAGGCAAATGCGTAGACACCCCTAGCGGAAACGTTATTCAAATGTGTTGACAAAAGACACGGCATGGGTCTATTGCGGCTGTTTTCAGCATCTTCTGCTCTTCCTTCCTGCCATCAGGTTGCCTCTCTTCCCTTGCCTCTCCACCCCATTGTGGCTCACACATCCCGACTTTGCCTTGCCTCCGTGCCATTGGAGAGTTTGGGCATTTGCAGCCTTGGATGGCTGTTTTGAACAGTCAGCTGGGTCCCCTTAGTAGCTTCTCCATTTTGGCCCATTTGCGCTGTATCGACTCGTAAACAACCTGAGAAAAAGCTGCATAATGCTTTAAGAATCAGCCAGTAGGAATTTTTCATCTTGCCAAAAGCAATAAAAGACATGTGACAGCTGACTTTGGGTCCCCGACAGCTTGTAAGTCTCTAAAAGAGCAGAAAAGCCGTGATTACCCATGAGTAAAGGTAAAGCTTTCTAGAATCCAAAAGAACCCCAAATCACTCAAAACAATGCCAAATAAGATCCTCTTCGATGCAATTGAATGAGTCACAAACCAAAATAGAAAGAAATTACTCGCCAAGAAGCCTAACAGCTGCAAAGCGAAGATACTGCAAAGAGTTGCAAATTTTTTTTGAAATAGAAGTTGGGAACAATGAGTGAAATCCACTGCAAGAAGCTGAAACCGAGGCTAAGCAGAAAGCTCAAGATAATTGTGAAGGGTTGTGGATAAGGTGGAGAGGAGGAGGAGAGGAGAGGATCTCTCAAGATATCTTATTGTACACTACTCAGTGTTATGAATAAAAATTTACTTATATATGCCCCTTGAGGTGATGAGGGTAGTTTTTGTCCCTCTATATATGCACACCATAATCTATTGACAAACACACATTAAGTACATGATGATGAGATTGTTGTCCTCAAGAGGCCTACATAACCTCTAGCATAGAATTGTTTTCATCTGTCTCTCCTTGCAAGTCAATTCCTTCCTTTGCCTTTGCTGTTATCTTTGTGTTTGCTTGTAGAAATGCTTTCATCCATATCTGGTTTCTTTTTCTAGCTTTCAAAGCCCAATGTCATGACTTCCCACAATATAAGAAACTCAGCCCTTTAGTTAGCTTGACTTCTTTACTTTTCTAGCCTGTTGCCCTTTTCCAACCAATGCCTTGTCTTCAGATCCTCTTCAAGGCAATCACTTGTTTGCTTTCTGTTCTCTTCTCCAATGAACTTCTCAAAAGATGGGATTTCTCCTCTGTTGCCAGCGCACTACATAGAACTGAAAGGTAATAAATTGCTCCACATACCTCAAAGTGGCAATCTCTCTTGCTGAGATTAAGTGCAAAACACCGCATGAATGCAAAGTCCCAATTTTGGCAGTGAACTTGTTCGAAAGCTCACCACATTTTGTAGTTTCATGCTTCCCTCTGTATGTGGAGTTTACTATCTGGCACACATTTTGAGGCAAGTATAATCAGCATGTCGCCTGAAAATCTGCCCAAAGTTCAACAGAGCACTGGAAAACCTGCCATTTCTGAACTGTCCCAGGATAAAGTTGCTGTAAATTTCAGCAAAACTTGCTTCATTTGCAACCCATATGCTGAACTCACTCAAATGCAAGTTTTGACTTTTCCAGGCTGTTAAAAGTGCAAAATTTGTACAATTTTCTGCAAATGTACTCCAAAGTTCAACATACGTGAAATGGCTGTAGAATTGTTGCTCAAGGATGCTTTACATTGCATTCAACATTCATATGTGTGAGATTTCATTACTTTTTGAAGCTAAAAGTTGGCAAACAATAGGTTTAAATCTATTTGCAGCTTCAAAATTCATACATGTGTGAAAATCACTTGTTTCAGGCTGTCCCTTTCTATTGCAAGCATTTGCCTTAGCTTTGCACTTGTGGCAAAAAATGTGAGGGAATGCAGAACTTGGATAGAGACCTACGAAAATCTTGATGGATTTAGAAGATGGATTGTAGAATATTGCTTGCAGACGATTCAGTTGATCTCCCGGAGGTTGAAACTTACCATGGTCATGAGAAGCAAAGAAGGGAGAAAACTGGTGGCTTTAATTGATAGTACTCTCAGAATTAGAGAAGGACAGCTTACACATGAGTGTGTGAGAAAAGCACACAAGACAATGCAAGATCAACTTTTGTAGTCAGAAAGTAGGGTCTTTACAAACCTAAATGCATGGCAGTCCCGTGTAGTATGCCGTTGTATACACAGGCTACTATAGTTGAGCTTAATTGATTTCGGAATGTAAAATTGACTACTGGTTGGTCCAAAAGTACTATCAATAGTAATCCAAAACAATGCATTAAACTCTAACAAGATTCTTGTTTTTTGGATGTCTTGGGCCACATGCTAGTGTGAAACGTGATATTCCCTCTAATGTTTGTGCCAAAGCAAAATGCCACCTCACACCGCACTCCCAGTTCACACACGTGAACAAAAATTAGAGGAAATATTTTTGTGATATGTTCACTAAAGTCTGTGGTGGGTGTAAATTGAAATGAAAAGTTCTTGGAGTTCTAAAAAGTCAGTCACTAACATATTACTTTACATTGGTGAATACTAGTTCTTCTCGCTTTGCAAACAATTGTGTTATAAAGGATAAACATGCTGATTCTTATTTTCTCTTTTTCTTTAGCTATTCTGGGAATCCACTTCTTTGCAAACCATGGGGAGAAAGTGCTTGTGGGTCCACACCCGTTCCTGCCCTAAGTCCTTCATCTGCCAAAAACGACAAGGATCTTACAATTGGATTGGTTTCGGCTGGGACAATATTTTTTGCAATCTGTGTTTTGGGCATAGCCATTCACAAATGCAAGCGGCATGGGAAAGGGAAGTTTCTTATGGTGAATTCTGGACACTGGCCCCCTGTTCCTCCTTTTACTGGTACTTGATTGTCTAGGCCTTAATCTATAATCTATAAGGCCCTCTTCAAATGCTAACATAGTGTTTCAGCCAAAAGCCAAAGGTTATCTCTGATATTTTTGAATGCCTGATAGAAGCTAGATGAAGTTATTTGAATTGTAGCATGTCAGCTTGTGGACAAAAATCATGCAAAGAAACATAGTAAATCTAGAATCCATGTGAGTGCCCATTTCATTTTCCTCTTTTTAAATCAGAGTTGTGATGAATATTCTTTATGGTTTGAAGTCTAGCTTTTCTATTTCTTCTTGATTTGGGAATATTATCATGCACTGAAATGGTTTTTTGTCCTTTACAACACACACACATACACACACACACACACACACACTCCAGATTTCACACAAAAGGTAGAACAGAGAAAGGGGAAAAGGAGAAGAATCTGGCACTTGATGGGGTGTGAATAAGGTACACCTCCTACCTCGGGTTATCCCATGTATATTTTATTACAATGACGCCTAGCTTCAATTATAATAATGATGCAGACCCTTGGACATAACCAGAGGTAATCTAGAAGACCTAGGACAAGATTATGAAGTCCAAAATATTAACAATGCTCTCCTTGATGAATGGAAGAAGGGAGAACTCAATCATAAAAAGCTGTAGGAAACTGTGGAAAGTAACCAATTGGCAGCCAGCCCCTGATAAAAATCAGAGGAAGAGTGACCCAAAACTTAACAATCTCAGCAAAAGATCTCTCAAATTATTAAATTGACACCAATCCGTCTCTCAATCTCTGAAACCCATAAAATAATTAGTATCTTTAACCTAAACATGGTTAGAATCTTCAGAACAGAGAGTCCTGAGTGCCCAGTAGCGAACCCAGGTAAAGAACAACTCAAAATCCGGCCGTCATAGATAGATCCCAAACAGCGAGAAAAGCTTGCCAAAAGAAGCGTGAGGAAATCTCAGTCTCAATCTTTGCCGAAGGATGCCTAAGAAGGTCCGTGTTTCGGGGCAGTGTCAAAAATTTGAGATATAGATACGTCGGAGCTAAACACCTATGACAAATAGCTGGAGCAATACGTCTGCATGATAAAAGCTGTCCAGATGGAACAACCCCCAACAAAACACGCCATAGAAAGACCTGTTGTCGTAGAGGGACCTTTTCAATCTTTTTCTCCACTCTGTCTGGTGCCGAGGGTGGAGACAACAAAACTTTATATAAAGATAAGACTGTTATATCAGACAGCTTCAAAGGACGAATGGACGAGTGTACTGGAAGAAGAGTCCAATCCTAAATCCTGTCTTGAAGTTCTAAAGGCGGTACTGGCTGAAATGGCTGAAGCGTCCGAGTAATGATCTGCCATACAGGACAATAGTGCATTCCTAAACCATATTTTCCAGCAACCAAAGGGAAGGATAAATTAGTGCCATCATCATGAATCACACACACACACACACTTTTTTTTTAAGTGAAATCTTTATATTTTTGTGTGGGAAACCTCACAAGAGGTAAAAACCCACCAATAAGTACAAGGAAAAAGTATTTTCAAGTAAAACCTCAGAGCAAAAAGTCATGAGGTAGCCAAGTAAAAAGTGACATATCAAGCTGGAGGAGGATCACACACAACATCCTCTAGCTTCAAATTGTTGCTCTATAAAAATTGATGCAGTGATGAAACCACACCATCAATAAAAACAAGCTGTTTTTTGCCCTTGTGATTCTTCTTGATATAGGCTAGTACCCGAAATTTTTGAATCAGAGGGTCAAAAACCTGTTGTGACATGGGATGAAAAGATTCCAGTAAAAAAGGTACTTCTGCATCCCGGACAGAAGAAGACTCTGGCACAGGCATCAAAGGCAGAGAAGCTAAATCAACATCTGTATCTTCCGATGAAAAAGCTGCATTTGATAAAGCAGGGTTTAGCATTTGAGCTTCATTCTGAAGATCAATCTAAGTAAGAGCAGGGGCAGCATCCTGAGAGAGAGCATGCATATCATCCTGTAAAATGCCCTCTGCAAGGGGTACATCCATATCCTGAGTAGAAGGAAACTGATGGTGCTCAACAAGGGTGCAATCCTGAGGTTCCTCAGCAAGAGGAAGATTTGCCTGTGATTTATCAACCTTCCTCCAGTAGTGTTTCGGAGCAGTAGAAGGCTTCACCAAAGAAGCCATAGCAGAAACCGGAGGAGAAGGGAGAGTAACCTTGACAGCTGAAGAAGGAGCAGGAGGAATGGGCTTGGATGTAGAAGGGCAATCACGTGCAAAATGACCAACCTGTCGGCACTGATAACATGCAGTGGGAAAAGATGCAAAATGGAGCATGATGCGCATCGGATGGGCAAATCCCAAATCAAGATCCAGAGTAGATGGCACGGGCTGCGTCATATCCCACAAAATGAAAAGACGAACATCACGGGAGGCTTGCAAGAACTCCTGTCTCGGAACATGAAGAGGCCTTCCCAAAAAAGCTGCAAGAGTTGGAAGATGCTGAAGAAGAGGCACAGGCAACGCTTTGAGAGTAATCCAAACCGGACAGTGAGTCAAAAGGGTAGCAGAAGGATCGAAAAGTGGATCCCAGGGCATGACATAAGCGAAGAAACCAGCCCCAGGAACACCAGCATGACTGACAAGGCGCTCTACCACCTCAGTCAAAGAGCAGTGGGCATAGTAAAATCCTTTGCCCAGAAAGACAAAGGAAGAAATACAATCCAGACCCACTGCAACATTAGCCCAATGACGAAGCTGAGCTGAAGATAAAACCCTACCCGTAAAATAGAGGCAGACTCCAAATTGCTGAGCCTGTCGAAGACCAGAGACCAAAAGGGCAGAATTCAAGGAACAAACAAGCGGGAAACTCGATGAAGGAACTTCTGTGACAGAGGCAGAGCACAATTGGTGAAGAAGATGCAGTTGGAGGGAAGAAGAAGGGCCATCGGAAACATCCAGCTTTGCCGATTTGATCAAAGGTGAGGCAGACAAACCACCATGCTTCCGCTGAAGAAAAACACGAGTAGGAGGAGCAGAGGCAGAGAAAACAAAAGAAGCAGGTATCGGAGCAGCAGGAAAGGAGGAGGAAGATGAGACTGGAGCAAAAGCCACCGAGGGCTGCAACACAGATACGGAGGAAGGCTGTGCAGATGACCGTACAGGCTGTACGATCGACCATACAACCTGTACGGATGGCCGTCGGCACGAAAGGCTGTACGGGGATGTGCAGGGAGCTGTACGGGGAGTTGTACGGGGGGCTGTATGGGGGGAACAGGGTGCACGGAACTTGTACGGAAGGTCGTATAGCTGACAACAGCGTACGGAAGGCAAGGTAGGCAGCAGGGACGTCGAGGGTGACTGTACGGACGGAAACGGGGAGGAAGACGGGGCTGGCAGGGCAGAGGAGGTCTCCATCTCCACACACTCACTACACACACTTTTTTTTTAGTAATATCTAGTGCTGTATTTATATGCTCATAAATTTACAAGATGGGAAGTCTCCAAAATGGAGAGTATCCCAAAGATTAGAAACATAAAAAGAAAAGCTCTATGCAAGAAGCATCTATATCACCCTCATGGCAGGCATCATATAAGGATTGCCGCAATGAGGCTCGGAAAGATTCATATGACTTGTGAATCTGCCGACCCAAGTATGCCAAATTATGCTCACTCCAGATTGTCCAAAGAGCCCAATATCTCACCCAAGAGAGAAATAGTGAGTATTGAGACTAAGACCTCATAAATCTGCCAAATAAGAAAAAATGTTTCCCAAATCTGTGACTCGGAAAACGGAGCCGAAGATAATCTGAAATTCTCCTGAGGAGGTTCCTAGAACACGGACAGTGCCAAAGCAAATGAGGGACAGTCTCTGAAGGAGCCTGACATCTTAAACATGTGGATGGTGCAATGCGACGTTTGGCAAGTGTGACTCCCACTGACAATGTGCCTGTCATGCATCTCCAAAGAAAGAGTCTTTGTTTCAAAGGCATTTTACACTTCCATAATATCCGGAGATTCTTCCGCCACCATGAGAGGGGCTTCCTGATATGCCACGGAGTATTAGCATATTGCTGAATCCATGGAGCAGGTTGAAGAAGCCTGTAGGCTTAGATGGAGGTCAAGACAGGCAGAGGAACAGGATGAGAGCATGTAGCAGAAGGTTGCAATTGCCAATCCAATAGCCTGTCTGTGTCAGCGAGAGGGGGAACAGGTAGAAAAGGATGTAACAAATCAGCAATTTTCTTCCATATCGACCTATGGTGCATTCCCAATGCATAGGAAGCAGTGGCCTGAGTAAAAGATAAGACATAGCCTTGATTATCTACCACATCATGTATCTAATTCCTAATTTCATGAGATTGTATGCCCGAAAAGGTTCCTGTAAAGCGAGTGGAATGTCAAAGATGGCACTCCAATGAATACTTTGTTTTCTCATTGAGTTTGTGCCCGAGCAATTAGCAGGAGCCCATTTGACCTTAGAAAGTACTTGTTTCCAGTCAAGTATCAGAGCAGTAGAGAAAGGACAAACAAGTATCTTCCCTACAAATCTCCCAATGACAACCTCCCAATGATCAGTAGTCCAATGACCATAAGCAGAAGTCCTCCACGAAAGGCTGTACGGGGATGTGCAGGGAGCTGTACAGGGAGTTGTACGGGGGGGAACAGGGTGCACGGAACTTGTACGGAAGGTCGTATAGCTGACGGTAGCGTACGGAAGGCAAGGTAGGCAGCAGGGACGTCGAGGGTGACTGTACGAACGGAAACGGGGAGGAAGACGAGGCTGGCAGGGCAGAGGAGGTCTCCATCTCCACACACTCACTACACACACTTTTTTTTTAGTAATATCCAGTGCTGTATTTATATGCTCATAAATTTACAAGATGGGAAGTCTCCAAAATGGAGAGTATCCCAAAGATCAGAAACTTAAAAAGAAAAGCTCTATGCAAGAAGCATCTATATCACCCTCATGGCAGGCATCATATAAGGATTGCCGCAATGAGGCTCGGAAAGATTCATATGACTTGTGAATATGCCGACTTGAGTATGCCAAATTATGCTCACTCCAGATTGTCCAAAGAGCCCAATATCTCACCCAAGAGAGAAATAGTGAGTATTGAGACTAAGACCTCATAAATCTGCCAAATAAGAAAAAATGTTTCCCAAATCCGTGACTCGAAAAACGGAGCCGAAGATAATCTGAAATTCTCCCGAGGAGGTTTCTAGAACACGGACAATGCCAAAGCCAATGAGGGACAGTCTCTGAAGGAGGCTGACATCTTAAACATGTGGATGGTGCAATGCGACGTTTGGCAAGCGTGACTCCCACTGACAATGTGCCTGTCATGCATCTCCAAAGAAAAAGTCTTTGTTTCAAAGGCATTTTACACTTCCATAATATCCGGAGATTCTTCCGCCACCATGAGAGGGGCTTCCTGATATGCCACGGAGTATTAGCATATTGCTGAATCCATGGAGCAGGCTGAAGAAGCCTGTAGGCTTAGATGGAGGTCAAGACAGGCAGAGGAACAGGATGAGAGCATGTAGCAGAAGGTTGCAATTGCCAATCCAATAGCCTGTCTGTGTCAGCCAGAGGGGGAACAGGTAGAAAAGGATGTAACAAATCAGCAATTTTCTTCCATATCGACCTATGGTGCATTCCCAATGCATAGGAAGCAGTGGCCTGAGGAAAAGATAAGACATAGCCCTGATTATCTACCACATCATGTATCTAATTCCCAATTTCATGAGATTGTATGCCTGAAAAGGTTCCTGTAAAGCGAGTGGAATGTCAAAGATGGCACTCCAATGAATACTTTGTTTTCTCATTGAGTTTGTGCCCGAGCAATTAGCAGGAGCCCATTTGACCTTAGAAAGTACTTGTTTCCAGTCAAGTATCAGAGCAGTAGAGAAAGGACAAACAAGTATCTTCCCTACAAATCTCCCAATGACAACCTCCCAATGATCAGTAGTCCAATGACCATAAGCAGAAGTCCTCCACGAAAGGCTGTACGGGGATGTGCAGGGAGCCTCACTACACATACTTTTTTTTTAGTAATATCCAGTGCTGTATTTATATGCTCATAAATTTACAAGATGGGAAGTCTCCAAAATGGAGAGTATCGCAAAGATTAGAAACATAAAAAGAAAAGCTCTATGCAAGAAGCATCTATATCACCCTCATGGCAGGCATCATATAAGGATTGCCGCAATGAGGCTCGGAAAGATTTATATGACTTGTGAATCTGCCGACCCAAGTATGCCAAATTATGCTCACTCCAGATTGTCCAAAGAGCCCAATATCTCACCCAAGAGAGAAATAGTGAGTATTGAGACTAAGACCTCATAAATTTGCCAAATAAGAGAAAATGTTTCCCAAATCTGTGACTCGGAAAACGGAGCCGAAGATAATCTGAAATTCTCCCGAGGAGGTTCCTAGAACACGGACAGTGCCAAAGCAAATGAGGGACAGTCTCTGAAGGAGCCTGACATCTTAAACATGTGGATGGTGCAATGCGACGTTTGGCAAGTGTGACTCCCACTGACAATGTGCCTGTCATGCATCTCCAAAGAAAAAGTCTTTGTTTCAAAGGCATTTTACACTTCCATAATATCCGGAGATTCTTCCGCCACCATGAGAGGGGCTTCCTGATATGCCACGGAGTATTAGCATATTGCTGAATCCATGGAGCAGGCTGAAGAAGCCTGTAGGCTTAGATGGAGGTCAAGACAGGCAGAGGAACAGGATGAGAGCATGTAGCAGAAGGTTGCAATTGCCAATCCAATAGCCTGTCTGTGTCAGCCAGAGGGGGAACAGGTAGAAAAGGATGTAACAAATCAGCAATTTTCTTCCATATTGACCTATGGTGCATTCCCAATGCATAGGAAGAAGTGGCCTGAGGAAAAGATAAGACATAGCCCTGATTATCTACCACATCATGTATGTATCTAATTCCCAATTTCATGAGATTGTATGCCCGAATAGGTTCCTGTAAAGCGAGTGGAATGTCAAAGATGGCACTCCAATGAATACTTTCTTTCCTCGTTGAGTTTGTCCCCGGGCAATTATGAGGAGCCCATTTGACCTTAGAAAGTACTTGTTTCCAATCAAGTATCAGAGCAGTAGAGAAAGGACAGCCAGGTATCTTCTCTACAAATCTCCCAATGACAACCTCCCAATGATCAGTAGTCCAATGGCCATAAGCAGAAGTCCTCATGTTGACACACATGGATGCTATCATACAAGTCCATGGCTGTTGTTGGTGGAAAAAAGTATGGAGCATAGTCGACTTCCTTGCAAGTACATGATATCTTATATTGAGGATGTTAAGTCCACCATGCATCCTAGGAGAGCACACCATTTCCATCTTCATCAGTCTCAATGCTTTCACAGCAGTTTTTGTCCTCCATAACATCTCCATAGCTTGAGACATAAAGGCTGAAATATCTCTGGAGGACCAATGCAGCAAAGGCAAAAAGAACTGGACATAGGACATTACAATGGACTGTACTATTCTGAGCCTGACATGAAGTGGCCAAGTAGAAATTTTCTAGTATTCCAGTTTATGTTGAAGTCTTTGGAAGATCCATTTTAACTGCTGCTTCCTGGTGATATGCCATCCTATAGGATATCCCAAATGCCTGACTACATCTTTGGAATGCACCACCTGACCTGGCCAGAGAATAGAATGCGAGTCACATTGTTTCAGGGGAAGAAATTTAGATTTGTCAAAATTGACATGCAATCCCGCTGCCAATCCATACAATGACAGAGTGGTCATAAGCATGTGAACTTCCCTGGGAGAATTCTGTGGCATAAAGAAGGAATCATCAGCATATGCTTGTGCCAAAAAAGATGCAGCCCTAGGGATTTTAAGACCAGTCATCTGTCCTGTTTTTGTAAGATGATCAAGATACATTAAGAGGGGATGGGTCGCAATGGCATAGAAGAGAGCACTAAGAGGGCAGCCCTGTCTAACTGATCTACCAAATGTCCATGACCGAGATAGATGACCCCCAAGAATGCATTGAGAAGTAGAGCCAGAATAAAGCCAATAAACTGCATTTGCTATCTTTGGACCGAAGCCCAACTTTGTCATGATTTGAGAGAGAAAATCCCATTGAACAGTGTCAAATGCCTTAGTAATATCTACCTGCAATATGAGCACATCTTGATGCGAGTACTTAGCATATTCAATTGCAGTCAATGCATTGGAGATATTGTCATGGATTTGTCTTCGCAGCACAAACCTATACTGATGAGGATGAAGGCCCGCATTTAGTATCCCGTGAAGCCTATACACAATCATTTTGGCAATGAGTTTGTAAACTACAGGCATCAAAGTAATAGGCCTCCAATCTGACATATGGTCACACCGATGTTTTTTGGGCACAAGTTTGACTATGCCATGCTTCCAAGAGTGCGGTAACTGATTTTCTTGCCAGGGGACTTGTATTTGCTGAGGTGGAACAATGCATTATCAAGTTCTGTATCAGTAAAAGGTCTCTCCAAGGTAAGAGCATCATCCATTTCCACTATTTCAGAAACATATTGGAGGAATTCAGTCCTCGCATCAGTCATTTGATTTGATGGGGAACCAGGAGCAGAGAACAATTTCTGGAAATAATTTTGGCATTTATCTTGGAGATCAGAGAAAGAGTGCGTCCAAGAGCCATCTAGCTTCCTTACCCTTAGACATGAGTTTTTCTTTGGAGTAGCATGCAGGCCCTGGAAAAAGGCTTTTGATGAGCAGCCCTTATCCATGAGGGGCTTCATTCTTGCTCTAATCTGCCATTTGTGCAATTTCCTCTGATCATTAGCAGTCAAATTAATCCGAGCATGTGAAAGGGAATCATTTCCTGATTCAGAGAGAGGCCTTAATGTGAAAATTCAGTCAATTGTTTTGCTGTCCTTTTTGCCCATTTAACCTCATTCCTCCATTTAGTCATATGCCAGTTTCCATACTCCCTAATGACATTCTGTATACGAGAGACAAAGCTGTCCCAAGCATAATCCATGTCCACCTGGGCATGCAAAGGCAAGGGATGAATTGCAAGTCTGATCATTTGCTGGAAATAGTGATGTCAGAAATAAGCTTGATTAACATGCAATAATCTACTGGAAAGGGGTGGCAAATCATCCAGTGGCATACCAAGGTGCATATTCATCCATAATGGGGCATGATCTGACAAGCCCAATGAGAAATCTATGAGGAGATGAGGGCTAAAATCTACATATTGTTATGGGTAAAACAAATACCATCGGTTAAGCCTTGCCCAGTATGTAGTAAGTGCATTATGATGAAAAGTATATCCAGGTATATCCAGGCACTGACCCTTGGAGAAGCAGCCATAAATCTTCAGCCTGCACAGAAAGAAGCATGCTATCCCATTTCTGCCTTTCCAATGATAGCATATGAGATCTTGAAGTGGTGTTATCTCTTGGTAGAGGGGAATTATTAAAATCTCCACAGAGGAATGCATTAGATCTCCATGGATATTTTGCTTAAAGAATCCCATAAAGAAGCCCTCATGGCAGAGGTCTGGGAGGCATAGGCTGATGCAAACTCAAGAATATCACCATTGACATTACATTGTATGACCATCCATCTGCCACTGCTGTCATTGAAGTCTAACTGAGGCTCCAGCTCATGTCTAACCATTATGCATACACCTGAGTAGGTAGTGGTACCACCATAGTATATGTCATAACCGCCAAAATAATCGTGATGACCAACCTTAGAGTGTTGATTATGCTCTTGCAAACAAACAATATCTGGCTGCATTTTATGTACATAATTCCATAAAAGCCTACACTTTGAGACATTGCAGAGGCTCTGTACATTGTATGTAAAGCACTTAAGTGTTTGATGCATGAAAAAGGTATATACAGTAAGGTATAAGTATAGAACAAGATGTCAGAGAGGCAAAGCCTGTGCCTGCATGGGCTGCGTTCCCTCATGATCCATGAAAGAAATAGCATTCTCCCCTTCTTCAGAATCACGTATGGGGATGCCCTTCTTCAAAATCCCCACCCAATTTTGAAGGACAGGAGCTGAAGTAGAAGCCTGTCCTGGTGAGGGAGAAGAAGCATCCCATTGATGAGATTGAAAGGGGCGTTGCTTCAATACAACCACCTTCTTAGGCTGTTGAAAACCATCCCGATCAGTTCCCGCAGATTCCTTCATCTTCTCTTTTTCTTTATCTTTTCCTTTTCCAGCAAGTGATTGCACCTGATTAATTGGTTTGGCATTCTTTGCTCCATTTCTATTTGCTGTCTTAGCTTGCAAATTCTCATTCTTTTCCCGTGTCTGGGGCGGCAAGGCATTGGGAGGGGGCTGATGCAGAACCATTGGGCATTTAGAGGCTAGATGTCCAAACTTGTGGTAGGCAAAACAAGCTCCTGCAAACACACCCCATTTCAATTCAAAATACTTTTTTCTCAATTGCACTCCCTCAACTTCCACTGCAATAGGAGGGGTAGGTGTATCAGTGTTCCAGAGAATGCAGAACCTGTTATGGGTTCCCATAGGGCGTGGAGGACAAATGACCTGTCCCGAAGAAGCAGCCAGGCCAAGCAATTCTTTATGCATATAGTCCGGGAAGTTAACAACCTCAACCCATACAGGACAGTGATGTCGTATAAGACTTTGATAATCCTTGTTTGGGGATCAAGGCATAGCATGTACCATCCGCTTCCCGTAAAAGAGGGGAGAAAGCTCAAGTAGCCTCTGCTTGCACAAAGCATATGATAAATGCACCTCATAAAAGCCTCTAGATGCAAAATACACTCCCTCTACAAAGCATCCTCCAAGGATGGACTTAATCCACTGTGCAACATCACTGGCTGCTGGGATTCTTCCTGGAAAGAAAATTATTACCGCGGTTTGAGATAACTTTTTGAGAGGATTCACGAGGGATGGCAATTTCAATTTGTATGTGACCTCTGGAACTGGTTTGCCCCATTCCTGTCGTGACTGCTGAAAGTCATCCTTAAGTGTATCAAACACGTATTGAGCTTCCATAGTAAGTTCATCATCTTGTGTTGCAGGCTGTGAAGGGCGGCGCTTAGCATCTGCAGGTCTTTCTTTTCGAGCATATGTACAAACATCCGAACCTGAAGCCATGATTGAAATACGACAAGGCAAGAGGGAATGTACGGAGAAGTATAGAATCTAACAAGCAAGACACAGGACTGTACGGAAAAGTACAGGAGCACGACTCAAGATTGTACGGGCAAGGTACTGGATTGTATGGGCAAGACTGGACTGTACGGATATACGGAGGAGACTGTACGGAAAAAACTGAATTGTACGGAGATGCTGACGGGGCACAGAGAGACTGTACTGTACAGAAATGGACAGGGCTGTACGGACGGGTCTTCAGGAAAAAGTACGGCAATGGCGATGCAGACAGGTACGGGACTGCCCAGAGCTGCGCGGGGGTGAGCCAGACCTCACCTAGTTGTTCGTACGGTCGTACGAAAAACGTACGACGATCGTACAGGTGTACGGACAGGAAGGGAGGCTGTACGGGATCCTTAGCGAGGCTGAACAGCAGAGGCCGCACTCTCTCACGCTCTCTCACACACACACACACTCGACACACACACCACTACATTCCACACACACTTTTTTGGGTAAAATCCAGTGTATTTATATTCTCATAAATTTACAAGATGGGAAGTCTCCCACACACTAACATTAGACTCCAAAAGAGAGCCCAATGGAAGAACTCAAAAACAGGTAGAGAACACTTCAAGGCTAGTAGCATCCAAGTCCCTTGCAGCAAGACTGTCATGTAAGGATTGCTTGAGGGACATTCTGAAGAAAATATATGCCTGAGGAAACTGTTGACCCATCCTAGAATGCAGTCTCTGTGTCCAAATGGTCCATAGTACCCAAAAGCGAGTCCAATGAAAGAAAAGGAGGAATGGAGACATCTGAGATGAGAGGCATCCAAACATCTAGAAGAGTTTCCCAAATCTGATAGAGGGGAACCGAAGCCGCAGCAAATGAGAAACATGAGTGATCAATATGCGAGAGTGTGGGCAAGACCATAATAGGTGAGGAATTGTCTCGCAGTGATGAGAGCAACGGGGGTAGGAAGGGGAAGCAATGCGGAGTGATGCCAATTTCACCCCAATAGAAAAGGCTCCCACTATACATCTCCAAAAGAAAAGCCTCTGTTTCAATGGCAATTTGGCTTTCCAGATTTTCATGAGTCGTGATTGCCACCAAGATAAAGGCCTATCCAAATTCCAAAGAGTGTTGGCATGCTTGTCAATCCATGGCGGTGGAAGAAGAAATCTATAGACCTTCGAGGAGGTCAGATTGTGCATTGAGAGCGTATGGGTAGCAGGAGGTAAGGAAGTCAAATTCCAGTCCATTAATCTGTCCTGTGCAAACAGTCCTGTGCAAACAGTGGAGGAACCGGAACAAATGGCTGCAACATAGTTGAAAGTATTCTCCAAATGGACCTATGATGCAGACCCAAGGAGAATGTCCTGCAAGCTTGTGGAAATGAAAGCATACAACCTTGTTGATCCACAACATCACCAACAAATCTTATGCCCAATTTCATGAGATTGTATGCTTTAATAGGTGCCTGTAAAGCGAGAGGCAATTCAAACACCTTGCTCCAATGGATGCTTTCCAAGCGAAAAGAATTACCATGATGAGAGGAAGCACCTGTCCATTTTGCATATGAGATCATTCTCTTCCAATCATGAATAAAAGCAGTAGAAACAGGGCAACCAGGAATTTTCCCCTGAAAGGTAGTCATAACTGCTTCCCAGTGATCTACATTCCACACACATACACACACACACACACACACAGAGTAGCGAAGCCCTGATAAGAATTAGGAAGGTCACTCAATGTCATGGACACAACTTGAGGATCTAGCACAATCTTATCAACGTTTATGAGCTAATCCCTATAGTTCTTGACTTTTGTGAAATAGGCATCGATGCTGTCCCCTTCTTCCATCTTGACATTGTTCAACTGCTTGTGAGAATTTGATAAAGATTGGCCATGTATCACATGCAGCCTTTGCTCTCTTGCAGGGCATAATGAACCGCTTCACAAAAAAGGCAATGAAGGCATATGCCTGTGTATCTCTTTGATCCCGTTGGATCTGATCTTGCGTGCGAGGCACTACGGCATTAGTGGTAGATGATACAAAAGTGGCGATAGCTGTATCCAGCCAAAGAAGATGGTGTGGTGGCAATGGCTGCCTAAGAGGTAGGCCTGAGCTCTGTTCCTGTAACAATACCACAAATTTTTTTGGCAACCAAGAAGTGGCACACCCATCAGATAATTAGTGCCATCAAGCTTATCCTTAGCTGAAAGCATTCCAAGCGAATCATTGCTTTCCATTGCAAAATCCCTAAATAAAGAAATTTGCTATGGCTAATGTAAATGTCAAGGCCTCAAGGTTGTCACTCCAAATGAGCTTGTTGCCCCCAAAATCTGATTGCAAATCTACAAACGTCAGGCAAATAATGATAGAAAAGTATATGCAAATGTGTTGTTGAAATTGCTGCTCAATGCACAAATGTCTGCCTCCAAAAGACTAGCCTGCAAAAGCTGGTTGTAAAAGTCTATCCTGGAAAATTGTGTCGAGCCATTAATTTAAGGGAAAAATTTGCTAGAATATGCTTGTAGGTGCTTGAAAAGGAGAATCCCTAGGGCACAAGGGCCAATGCACGACTGGGAGCAAAAGCCCCAAACCTTGACAGTCCTAGCAATCCCAGTGTCAACCCTGTTTACAAATGCAGGCTCCAAATAGCAAATGGGAGTTTGAAAAAAACATTTGATGCTGAAGTCAACTGATAGTAGAACTAGTAATGTGCAGAAATTTAGCAAAGAATCTGTATTGTATGGACAAAAGAGATCACACTATATGGACGGCTTGCATCAAAATTTGTGAATCTGTGAAGTCTGATAGATTGTACAGATGTCTATTTTGTACAGTTTTACGGGCAGGCTAAAAAATTTTATTTGCAAGTTAGAATAGTCCTGGAGCCTATCGTGCGATTCTCTGAGCATTAGATTGAATGACAAAATGGAAGCAGTAACCTCAAAACAGACTCATGGGAGCTGTGCCTATGATGCCTGGAATAGGTCACGTGGTTGAAAGACCCTGCAAGTCGGTGCAATGAAGAAGCAAAGACCGATGGAACTCCAGTAAGGCCGACTGTATGTCTCTTTGGTGGCGCACACTAAGCTGTAGGTCATAGGAGTGCTAGACTGGAGATCGTGGTTACAATGGCGATTGAAGTGGCACAATGCTAGGTGAATAGCACGGGGCTGAGCTGGAGTAGTTTGGGATGGAGAAGATGTATTTGCAAGTCGTGGTCTGTAGATAGTTGCTGAAGCTGGTCGCAGACAATGACAGACTGTTGAAGGGAATTGAGGGGTACCAGAAGTAAGTGTGCACACAGGATAGGACGCAGGCTGCTCTGATACCACTGTTGGATGGAGTGGAATGGAAAGAAACGTGGAATGCAGTGGAGCTGAGAAGGAATGGAATGTACTTGCAAAAATGGGTAATGAGAAAGTACAAGTGAGCGGCCATATAGGCCCAACAAGTAAAATAAATTTTGTATTAAGAAAGATTTACATTCATAGACGTCCCAGAGTGGGACAGCTACTACTCATAACAAAATACTGACAACTAAAAGCAGTAAAGCTGCTCCAGTAAAGAATAGCTAGCACAAAAGAAAAAACACTCAAAAGACACACACACACACACATACACAAAATACACAGACATAAACATAAACATAAACACAAACACAAACACAAACACAAACACAAACACAAACATATACATATACATATACATATACATATACATATACATATACATATGCATGCACATGCGTGTGCGTGTGCACTTGCGTTTGTATAGTTGTTTCTATAAGGCGCATGATAGATGGAAGGTGGAAAGAATGCTGGCCATTTTAGGTGTTTGAGATTGTAAATTGTTTTTTAAAGGGAGTTGGTTCCCTCCACCTAATAATCCTAGTGTGCTTGGGTTGTTATGGGGAAGTTTTACTTTGTCAGGTATTTTCTGGTAGTTGTGGGGCAGTTTTACTTTGTCAGTTATTTTCTTGTAGGTAGGGTCTGCCTACCATTCTTGACAATTGGAGCACCCCATGCTGGTTTAAATCTAACATGTAAATTGTTATTGAAATACAGAAATGTCGAGGAGTGCAGATCCTATGATTGGTCTCCAGAAGGAAGGCGAAATTGATGTGCACAACTACTCCTTTGCAGAGATGAGAACCATCACAAACGATTTTGAGAAGAACCTTGCTGCAGGAAACTTCGGAGGTGTATTCTATGGAAGGCTGCCTTGTGGACAGGAAGTTGTTGTCAAGTTGTTGGAGACTAAATTTCAGCAATCACCGACCGAGTTTCTGAATAAGGTATGCTTGTAAGCTCGTTTGAGAGAAGCTGGTGATCTGTGCAAGAGCATGTGTATGGCTACACAGATGAAAATTTGAGAGAAAAGCGTGTACTTGTGTCCATTGTTTTGTAATTGGTAGACCTCAAAGAAGATACTATGTTTAGAAAAAGAGTATTAGGAATGCCTAATGGATCATCAAAGTCCAATGAGAGCACCTATGTGGCATAGTAGCTAAATACCAAGACCTACATAGACCAAGCTGGCTATTCATTTGTGTGATTTTTTACAGAACCCTTCTCAAACAAAGTGAGGATCAACCCTCTAGATCACAATTGCTTTTCTGTGCAGCCCACAAACTTTCCTTGGTTCTCAAACTTTTTGTTTGACTTAGCTAACTTTTTCTGTAGGTCTTTATATCAACAAACCTTGTTTTTTTTTTTTTTTTTTGGTTGCAAAAAGAGACTTCTATTAAGTATTAAAGAAAACCGTTGGAGCAAGCTCCATACGGGATACACCATGCAATGCATGAAAAGCTCAAGAGCCAAAAAGAAAGGATTGGGGCTGATAGTGCCATCTCAATCCGGTAGAAACCTCCGAGAAAAAGGGAGAACCCCTCCAAACTCGAAGAAATACAGTCGTTCTAGAAGAGGCTGCTTGTGAAGGGCCCTGCATGCTAGCCCATATGGCTATCAAAGTGTTGTGAACCGTGTCAGTCCAAATACCCGTGAACACCTGTGATGGGTGTATCTGGGTGCCATCCAAGGCCTCTGTACATCTGGCTCTCCAAATGTGCCAAGATGAAATGCTAGCCAAAATCTCCCAAGAGGTGTCTACTGAAGCATGAGAAGCTCTGAAGGGAGTAAGTGGTACATCCTGAAGAGAGCAGGGCTCTATCACCTGCCGGCGGAACGAGAGTGCCCAAGAAGAAGGCTCACCCTCATAAAACACCTGGGGCCCAGTAAGGGATAACCATGCGACCGAGCCCCAAGCCATGAAGAAAGGGGAAGTATGAAAAATGCTGAGTATCCGAGCAACCCCTTTTCAAACAGTTCTCGCCTGACTGCAATCCCAAAGGCAATGTTGCACTGACTCCTCTGTAGAATGACAGCGAGGGCAAGTGGGATCAGCCCCAAATCGTGATCTCCAGAGGTTCACTGCAATCCCTCCGTGAATAGAAAGCCAAAAGAAAAGAGTGATCTTTCTATTTCTGAGGGTTTTCATAGCCTCCTCCAGAAATTCCTACGCAAATCTGCAGTGATGAAGAAGCTGTCCCAATGGGGGGCTTTGGAGGGAATCCAACCCCTACTGTTCAGCTGAAATCTCCTGGCATTACCAATCGTGAAATGAAAAAAGGGAATCCCCCTCTCTTGGTGCCCGCAAACCTTGGTTTTGTTTTACTTATTACATTTGTTTGCGCCTTTGGTAGGTCCTTACAGGCCTATGAGACAAGGTAGAATCAAGAGAAGTGACTCATACAAGCTATTGTGGGCTGAGGCAAAGGGCTCCCTAAGGCCCTTGCTGAGTGCTATACTAGGAAACTTAAAATTGGTACTCCAGGCACAAAAGAACGTGAGAAACTCAGAAATCCTGAGATGATAAGAGATGGAATCAGGTGCAATCTATGATATTGGTGCCATGGTAGCTCTTTGGTGGGATGCGAAGATATCACGTATCTCCCTTTGTGGGTTGTCTACGTTGCGGCGAGGGGCATGGGCTCAGTGATCTCTATATCCGGTGAGCCATATCAAGAGTGACACCTCCACTCTGGTGATCCCCTTTGAGTAAGGCTGAGATGGGCTTGACCTTCATTGTGCGTGCTTTGGTCCTCTGCTTCATGCGTGGTCTCTATGTCTCTGGCTCTGCACTTTTGTGTCGTCTCTTCCGGCTAACCTACTGTTCGCTTGTCCTCCAATGCAATCTGTCCTGGGGCTCACTTAAATGCGTTGAAATCTGACATGTCATTGTTCTCGATATATCTCTGTCTCCTGTGCACTATCACCCCCTATTGTCTGACCTGTCTTAGTAGGGTCTCTCTGTATTGTCGCATGTCAATTAGATAACTTGGTCTCTCTATGTGAGATCTATTTGATCTGTCTTAGTAGGGTCTCTCTGTGTCGTCGCATGCCAATCAGATTGAGACCAGCACAAACCTAGTCATGAACTTGGATCAGCCGAGAGAGCAGCTCAAAACTGCATCCCTTGTGAATAATAGACTGGACAAGTACATAGGAAATGCTCCTCTGTCTCCACCTTCTCCAATGTGAATGGTTTGCAAATGTGTTGCCATCAGGTGATACTCGTAGAAAGTGGTTGTGAGAGAACTTGATCTTGGTGAGAAACCCTTGGTCTTCACCCCAAGTCCGTGACGTATAGAGTTGGAGTGAGTAGATCCAACTGTATGATATGGTTAATCTCATCTCATGGGGTTGGGGGAGACAGAGCATCCAAGCTGTACTGGAAGGGGGGAGTCAGTCCATCTAAATACCCTGACTGGCAAACCATCTGGATATATGTGCATACAAGGCTGTGCTAACCCCTCTTTGCTTGTCATTTGGATGACTCTAGTGCCAACCTCGGTAGTCTCTAGCTAGGAAAAGCCCAAACCCTGTGAAGCTATGTCACCATTTGAAAGATGGCATCAATCTGAAGTGGTGTCATGGCAAAATTTGCCTATACAATCTGAGGGCTTACATCAAATCCTCGTGGACCTCATAATCACATGTAGCCTCTCAAATCTCCGCCAATTAGTGGCCGCGAGATCGCTCCCCTTGTGATGACCATCTGGGGAGAGCTGGTAGAGAGGTCAAGCCTAAGAGAGGGTTGGCGATGAGAGAGAGAGAGAGAGAGAGAGAGAGAGAGAGGGATTCTTAGAAGTCTTCGAAAGACTAAAGGGTCTATGAGACTGAAAGAAACGTGATCCAATGAGCTGAAAGGGTTAATTGGGGCATCATTGCCCATGATGAATACAACATATTGAAATCATCTCAGCTCTTATACATGTGAGAATCTAATTTGTGGCTAGGGTAGAAGCTCAAGGGGGCCCCGATAATGCATGAGGTTGTGATGACATGAAATTTGTGATTTAGTGTTGACATTGGTCTATGTGTGTGACCCGTTGTGGTCTCCTAGCGGTATGTCTGACAAGAGCCAATGTGACCCTCATCGGCCGTGCCCTCGATCTAATGGACGTGGAGGGAAGATCCTCCAAGTGTGATCCATGCATCAACTTGCTGTCAAGTTTGTCATGTCACTGGCTGTGGATCTCAGCCTCGCCGACCTACTTGTGATCTACTGGTCCTTATGATCTGGCTGGAAAAACTCCGTGATCAGTCTCTAGGTGGAGTCTAGCTGTGTGACTTGACCCCGCCTCTGTATCTAGAGCAAGTGCTCTGTGTGTCTGACGATCTCATGGATGAAGGCGACAAGCCATCTCTGATTTGGGGAAGAGAGGAAGCTGGATAGGGCTCCGAAACCATCTCTAAATAGACATTGATAACGACCTTGAATCTCATATTACAAAGGGCACCTCAAAGCAAAATGATCCTCTGACTCGATTTCATGGCAATCAAACAGGATGCAGATGCGGCTCTCCCGAGGTATGCCCTCAGCCCATCCACTCTCAATGTAGAGTCCATGCAATGCAACACGGAACTAGAAAATGAGCTTCACTGGAAGTTCACTGGGTGCCAACCAGGTCCTGAATATGTGTAGCTGTGCAAGGTCTTGAATGTGTGTGGTGTGCAAGGTCCTCTCAAATGACCCGGTTGACGTTGTGATACGTGAACGGGATTGAAGGAGCCTTAATGCTATATTGGAAAGGGGGTAATTGATCCATCTGGATCCCAAAGCTCTCGGACCACCTGCATGTATGTGCATACCAACATCTTTGATCACCCTAAGCCTGAAGTCAGGGAGGAAGATAGAGCTAGCCACGGTAGTTTACGTTGTCCTGAGGGGCAAGACAAATAGTCCCTGACTCGGTAAAGGTATGTGATGACCTGAAATGCTGCGTCAAGTTGCAGTGGAGACACACTGAACTCAGCCAGAAGAATCTAATGTGGGACCAATGGTTTGCTGTGGATCATTTGTCTACCCCAGTCCAATTTGCCTCTGATAAAACAAGACCTCAACAAGGGCTACCATACATATCCGTTGGACAGACCAAGGAATCAAAAAGGAAGGAGGGAGGGAGAGAGAGAGAGAGAGAGAGAGAGTTTCAATCTGAGATTTAATATATTTGGCTCTGAGAGAGAGAGAGAGAGAGAGAGAGAGAGAGAGAGAGAGAGAGAGAGAGTTTATTAAAGTCTTCGGAAGACCGATGGGTCTATGAGACTGTGAAAAACTTGGTACAAACGAGCTGTGGTGGTGGAGCTACTAAACGAGCATCTACACCAATGCAAAATGCAAAGAATGCAGAATGGTGGTAAGTACAACATAGTCATGTTGGTGGTCGACTATATATCAATCTCATCATCATCATCATCGTCAGGACATCAGGGTGGATGAGGCAATGGGGGCATGAAATCGGCGATAGAGTGCTGTCGGCCACTCACAGGTGCCGCCCTGGCACGTCTCCTGGTCGTAGCTCTACATCTAACCAGGGCTATCGTGACTCTTGTCGGTCGGGCTCCGACTGTAAACAGGGAGGGGATGTCCCCTAGTGTGATCTGTGTGTCGACCCTCTGTCTGAGCTATTGGGTCACTAGCTCCGAGTCACGGTCATGTTGAGGCCTCGTCTCGTGAGGGTCCATGTGATCTGGTTGAAAAAACTTCGTGATAGAGATAGTATCCTCTCACGGTGTCTGAGTACCTCATGAATGAAACCTGTCAAACGTCGTTGGTCTGGGTAGGAGAGGAATCAGGCCAGAATCCCATAGCTATCTCTGAAGAGGCAATAGAAATGCCCTTGGATCTCATAGTAAACAGGACACGTGAAGATGAAGTGCTCCTCTGTCTCAACCTCTTGCATGTCACATAATGTGCATATGCGCCTCTTCCTAGGTAGTCGCTCTGCTCTGCCGCTCTCGATACGAAGTCTATGTGAAGAGACCCGGAATTGTCCAATAGAGATCCTCAGTGAGTGGGATAAGTAGATCTGTGTGTATCCTGGGGGGTCAATGAAACCCTCCTCTGTGATATGTAAGCAGTGATCTCTGTAGAAGCTAAGCTTCACTGGGAGTTCATTGGGTCCCAACCAGGTCCGAAATGTGTGTAGCTATAAGAGATCCTCACAGATAACCTGGTTGACCTCGTGTGATAGGAGGGGAGAAAACAGAGCATCCATGTTGTACTGGAAGGGAGGTAGTCTATCCATGTGGAGCCCCAGTCGCTCAAACCATCTCTCTGTGCGTGCATACCAGCACCTCTAGTCCCCTCCTGCTGCAAGTGCCATAGAAGAGGACAGTGCTAGCCATGGTAGCCTGCTATGCCTAGAGGTGTAATCCCCATACTCCTTGACTCGGTACAGATACATGATGACCTGAAGTGCAGTATCTAGCTATAATGGGGGTGACTCAAACTCAGCCTGAATGATCTGGTGAGGAACGTATGGCTTACCACGAATCATCCGTGATAACATGAGAACCTGTAGTCGCTCCATCCGGGCCCACTTTGTATCCGACAAGTCTGGCCCCCAACATGGGCTACCGTACATCCCCGTTGGACGGACCAAGGAGTCAAAGAGCAACCCCTTGGTCCGTGGATCCTGAACGTGTGAGCGGAACCATTGTCTCTCTAGTCTAGCCAATGAAGCATATCCTCTACCCAAGTGTGCCTGCATCGCGGATCTCATAGTGAAGATGGGTCCGGAAAAGACAACCCCAAGATTAGTGTATGATGAAACTATCTCAACAGGTCACCCATCAAATGTGAGCTGCTCATGGCGCATGACGGCTCGAGATGTATTGAAGATCATAACCTTGGTTTTACCTAGGTTGACCTTCAAATTTTGAGACTCACAAAAGGACTGGAGTGCGTCAAGGTGTCTTTGGAGCCCCTCTGATGAGGAAGACAAGAGAGCCACATCATCTGCGTAAAGCAATATCCGGATCAGTGTGCCCGCAAGAGAGCAACCTACCCCCCGTGTCTACATCACCGTCGAGAGAGAGAGAGAGAGAGAGAGAGAGGGTTTCAATCTGAGATTTAATATATTTGGCCCTTGCTTTTTGGTCGCAGGTCACTTGCCTTTCTAATGCTCATCACAAGAACATATTGAGACTGACTGGTTATTGTGCCGAGTACTACAGGCAAACATTAGTATATGAATATATGCCTAGAGGGAGCCTGTATCAACACTTATATGGTAAGATGAACAATTAAGAGAGAAGCTGCAGTAAGACAACAATCTTCCTCCTACCATCCAAAGGGATGTTTGGGGTGATGGTTTAGGGCTGTCATTATTCTGAGAGCTACTTTAACATCTTGGCAGCATGATATTATTTAATTTTCTGGTTCTTTTCATGTTGTATTTCCTGGGCCCTAGGCTTGGCTCTGTTCTGTCAAATTGAGATATTATGGTCCTCTTATGAATTGCAGATAGAATTTCAATGTTGCGTGTATGATAGTCCGAGGGTAAATTGAAAATTTCCGTATGTATGATATTAATTCACGACTGTATGCAGCCGCAGATCATGCATCCCTTGACTGGAAAACCCGGTTGAACATTTTACAACAAGTAGCACAGGGTAGTTCATCCACGATTTTTCAATTGCTTTGAAAGTTGTGATGGTTTTTCTGAATTATTTTAGGATGAAGATGGACTTAAGAATCTTGCATGTTGCTTTTTGTCAGGACTGGAACACCTCCACTGTGCATGTTCTCCTAGCATTGTACATGGCAATGTGAAAAGCGCAAATGTGCTTCTGAGTGATACAATGACTGCAAAAGTCTCAGATTTTGGGCTTTGTGGATTACTACCTGATGATGTTGGGATTGACGTTGATGCGACATCTGGCTATCTTGATCCAGAGTAAGTCTGGTCAAAGAGATCTAAGTCTGAACGTATTGATTGCTCTTTTAATCAAGTGTTGCAAGTAGCCCTAATTTTTTTTTTCGTGCTCTTGGTAGATACTTCATGTTAAATAATTTGACAGAAAAAAGTGACATTTATAGTTTTGGAATACTACTGCTGGAGGTTGTGTCTGGACGTGCCCCATTTGACACAAGCCTTCCAAAAGAGCAATGGACCATTGTCGATTGGGTAAGTCTGTGCTGACATCTATGACCAGTTGAAAGGCAAATATCTCTGACTATACTGTAACGTTGAATGCATATTGCATTTTTTCTGTTCAGGTTCAGAATACACTGCAAAAGGGCAACTACGAACTTATAGCTGATCCTTTCTTACATGGTATTTATAACATTGATGCCTTGTCAAAAGTTATTCAGGTAGCACTGCAAAGCCTAGAGGTTAACGTGAATGAGAGACCTAGTATAAGTGAGATTGTATTGGAGCTGAAAGAGGCAAACAAAATGGAGATCGGTCACCATGTTGCCTTTGCTGAGTCAACCCCTGGTGACTCTTCCAGTACTGATGATTCTTCTTTGCCTTTAGCATTGCCAATTGATTCTTGTGGAAATGATAGTAATTGATGATGAAAGTTTCACATTTGCAGAGCTTGATTGGCATACGATATGTGAAAAAACCCCATGACTAGTTTCATCTTTTTTTGATAACATGTTTGTGAAATGAGGTCAGAGATCATGCCATAACATTCTATATTCAGATAGAATCCTGGGATGCGATCATCTTGTAATGCTTAGATGAAAATCTGCATGCTATTTACTGAAGTGTGCATGGTGTGTTGTGGACCTTGAAACTCTTTATTGTAATTCAGCTGAATTTTTGCTGGGTAAAAGTGAACATAAAAAGCCATCCTTTGTCTAAAAGTTTCAAGGGCAGGTACTATTAAACATTATAGAGTTAGGGCTGCCAATTTTGTTTAGGGCAGTACCTCAGAGATGTACATTCTGTACCTATGTATGATTTCTTACTAAACTGGCTACTTTGACACGTTAATTTTGACGTGTAAATTTTAAGGAACTTGTGGAGCGAATAAAATTCTTAACTAGCTTGACTGGCATGTCATTGAAAGTTGCCCATCAGTTATCTTTTCTGAGCTGTCTTGCCTTGATAGACTCATTTGGAGAAACTTAAAGTGACATACTCATCTTCACAGGCAGTGGAGTATGGACTACTTTTGTATAGCCTTCTCTTTTAGTGCTAGTCTTTGTTACAGCTGTCATTCACCTCCAGAGTGCTGACAGGACTGGCACAAAGACCACTGTATAAATAAATGCTCAACTTTGTCTGTGTGTGGATGTATGTGTGAGTATCTACATACTATGGTCTATAGCAGCGGTGCAGCAATGATGATGTCAAATATCAATGTTGTAGTAGCTAGTCCCTGCTATTGTGTGATGGAGTTTACAGTTTCCAAACTTGTATTTGTTTTCTTTTTGGAGGATGAGTTTTGGCATGTTCCTAAATTAATCTAGAAAAAGTAAATCTCATACATGCACAATGACATCAAGGTTTATTTCTGTCAACCCTCCTTGCACACGAGGTTAATTCTGCACTTTAAAATCTGGTTTAAGAAAATTTTGGTACTTTTCTCTTTGCTCATGTTTCTTCAATTGTCACGTGAATATGCAAAAATTGCACCGAAATAAAGTTCCAAGATGGAAAAATCAAGGCAAAGCTTATAATATGTTTTTACTTCTTGTAGTTAGCTCCATTCCATTAGATTCTACGACTGCGCATTCGAATGTCTATGCTCTTTAATGTCCTTGTTAGAATATGCTAAAAGTGATCCTAGATATAGAAGCTTAACTATATTGACTTCCACAGAAGCTAACCTCAAAGCAATGGCTTCTAATGGCTCCTCGGACCACAAAAATTCATAGCCAGCAACTTGCTATGAATTCTCAACCCTAATCAACTACAAAAGAATCGTAATTTTATGTAGAAACTTCCTAGCGGGTTTAGACATGGGGAGGAAGAGATAGGGAGGGAGAAAGGCAGAGGATGGGCGGAGAAAATTCCCTGGGGGCTGAGATATGAGGAGGGAGAGATAAGGAGGGAGAGAGGCACAGGATGGGCTGACTGAGCAAGGAGGGAGGGGGGGCAGAGACGGAAGAGAGGGGAGGACAGCAAGAGAGGGAGAGGGGGAGGCAGAGAGGGGAGGACAGCAAGAAGGGGAGAGAGGGGGAGGCAAAGCAGGGTGAGAGGGGAGCGAGTGAAAGCGAGCTGAGAGGAAGAGAGGGATAGAAGGCCACATCAAAAAGGTGGTTCTTCCACCCTATATAGTGAGCAGCCCTTTAAATGCCCCTAACACGTGTCCCTTCTAGAGCTGTTCTAGAAATTTCTCTCAAAGCGTCTTTTATTGCACTCACTCACAACGAATACAACAATTTTATTTTTGGAACGTTAGGGGCCCCTATTATATCTAAGGTGTAAGTTTGCTTCTATTAGCCCTATAAGATGTATTGCTTTCTCTTTCTGATCTTCATATCACAATTTTTTTGGTACGTTCATATGCCATCTCATTTTTATATTTCCTTGACAACACCTGTACATAAACACATTTTTGACAAAATTGGTCAAGATCCTCTCACGCTTAATGGTTTTCCATTGTGTTTTCGTACTCTCTTACTCCGTGATCTTATTCATGATACGTTGGCAGGGTTTGTTCATGGTAGAAGAATTTTTTATAATATATTTTATCCCTTTGGAAAGCTTCAAAGTGGGCCATGAAGAGCGGTCAAAAGCTTGCAATTCTACTCGACTTTGAAAAAGCCTATGACAGGGTAGATTAGGACTTCTTGGAGGGCACCCTTCATCACTTTGGTTTTTCAGATGCAGGGATTAGAGGGATCTCAGTCTTATATAGATCAGCCCACGGCCAAGTGCTCATTGTGTGTGTGTGTGTGTATGTGCACACTGTGCGTGCACGTAGGCATTGCACACACGCATGCGTGTGTGTGTGTGTGTGTGTGTGACCAAATAATAACCTGTGTGCCTGCATGTGGAGAGAGGAAATAATATCTTTTGATTAGAGACCCATAAGATCTATGGGACAAAGGATGATATTGTATTAAAGATTACAAGTTGAATCTCTGCATTTCGGTATCATTAGCACATTGTTCCTAAGGTTGTACTGCTAATCAATTTGGTGAGTATATCCCTTTGACTTTGTTTCCCTCCCCACCTCTCCCTTGCCCCTTCCTCTTGCTCCTGCTCAAGATTTGTAGCAATTTCTTCCCATCATATTGTTTCTTTGCATTTTTCACATTTAGTTGCTCTTCCTATCTCCCACCTAGCCACCTAATCTCCCTCCCATTCCTTTGTTAGATCCTAAGAACGGGGCCATGTGCCATCCATACACAGACATAAACAATGTAGTCCCCCCCCCCCCCCCCCCCCCCAGTCATAGAGCTTAGAGAATTCAAAAGTTCAAGGGGTGGGCATGGCTGTACACTCGCCACACATATACAAGCCATCAAATATTCTAATTGTATAAGGGACAAAAATCCCCCCCCCCCCAAGTTATGTATTTTCTAATACTGTAAACAAATACCTGTTACACCCTCTGTGTGTGTGTGTGATGACATATTTGAGGAGATATTTTATTCTGTACAACAAAACACAATTTGTAGCACTGGGAAATTACCGACCCCCCAAATCATGTTCTTTTGTACACATCATTGTATTTCTTATTCTAGGGAGTGGATGACTCACAAGAAAAGAAATCATGAGAGAGACTGAGAGATCCCTCCCCTCCCCCACGCCCCCCCCACCCTCTCTCTCTCTCTCTCTCGTCCTATCCCCTAAAAAATCTTCATTACCTATGAGGGTTGGTGTCTCTCCCATATAACACTCCATATGTAAAAACCCAAATTGCAGCGTGGATAACTCATCAACATAATGCACAACTACCACGATCAACGTTTGACCATTGTGAGATATGTTAGCCACCATCAATCTCTACCCACTCACAAGTACATTGAATCGTTGCCACCACAAAATGTCACCATTGAAAAATCAATGTCCACATAGTTAGATATGGATAAGGCCACCACTCCCACACCAATCCACTTGCCATCAGCATTCTGCTCAGAGATAGTACATGTTTCAACAAAGCGAAAGCGTGTAATAGTGGAAATAGCTCACAATATAACACCCAAATATGTCCTAGTATGGCGTTTCTACCACATGGGCAAGTGTAGGAAGTTGGAGCTGCACTTATACCATCTCAAAGCCTTAGCAAGGGCCACATATTAGCTATGCACATTGAGAAACATTATGCTACTCTACACACCCCCTAGCCTTGCAAGGCACTTAAAGCATCCAAAGGTCCCTAGATGGATTTCCCGAGACCTTCACACTCACCTTATATATACAAGCCATAAAAATTTCCAATAGTTTATGGAGCTAAAGTCCCCGTTATGCCACACGTCTTGTTATTTTTCCATTACCCATGAGGATGGGGGTCTATCCTCAATATCACTTATGCCATGCATCCCTCTCTAACTCACTTAATGAACCTTGGTATTTATATTTGCCTTCCAAGAGAGAATCATTGGTTACTCCAAGACATCCTCTTTCACATGACTTTTAGTACTTGGGTTGGGATCATGGAGTGCATGATGGATTCACTTGCTTCCCACACCCAAAAGGTATCAATCATCATGTTGCATGCAACTTAGTGATGTGGTAGAGCATGGATCTATTTCTTACTTTCCCTTTGTAGCTTCTAGAGACAACATGTGGACAATAGGTCCCCTTGCTTCGATGATGCTTCATTAGGCCCATGTCAATGATTGTCTTGGTATAGTTGACAAGACACTCCTGTGTCATGAAATGGTGGGTTCACACTTTCAGTAGAGCTATGATGGACTCCTTCAATCCCAAGTGGGGTTGGCTCTAGTTACTCTAAGTGTGGATGTGTTCTCATGGCTTCATAGACCATAGTGCTGGCTAGCCTCTTATGGTGGTAACTGACTATGTCGGACGAGGATAGCCAAAATCCTCTCTATAAAAGATCTGGTCATACTTGTAGCATCAAGATCTAGGAGAGAGAGAGACTAAAACTAGAGACGAAAATATTAAAAGCCTTCTCTCTTTGAGGTATCTTCACAAGTACCTTCACAAGTGAAGGGATCCAAAGGTACCTTCACAAGACCCAAAGGTACCTTAACAAGTGAAGGGACCCAAAGGTACCTTCACAAATTACTGTCACCAATGAAGGGACCCTCATGTATAAATATATCTCTATGGAATGAAGCTCCCACTCTTGAGTGGCTTTGTGTTCAGTACGACTTTGGTGTTTTTGCGCAAATCATCTCCAAATGTCCATGTTTTCTCACATTATTGTGTTCTAGTTCTCACTCTTGCACTCCTCCCTCCTCCCCCCTACTCCTCTTTCCTCCTCCCTCCTCCTCCTCCTCCTCCTCCTCCCTTCTTCCTCCCTTCCTCCTCCTTAACCCTAGTACCTCCTTCTAAACCCTTAACCCCGTGAATCATTGATAGAGACTAGCGCTCCACTCCTCAACACTCCTCAACACTGCAACCCTCTCTCAACCATGGACTCCTTGTAAACCCTAGAACCCTTAGCTTCCTCAACCCTATCCCTCTTCTAAACCCTAAAAACCATTTTCTAAACCCTTGAACTCCCATGGAGGTGAAAACCTCCACCAATCCATGTGATCAACTCTTCTTCCTCACCTAGTGCATTCTAGAACCGCTTTCCACGCTTTAGCGTGCACCTCTCATCGAAATATGAGCCGAGGACCCATGCTACACTTGGGAACACCTATGCTACAATGAGCGATGACACGATTGTAGGTGACCAACACCCTTGGACCTTGGGAATGAGAGAAAAAGTGACAACATTTTGGTGCCGTTGTTGCCTGGGAGGTTAGATCCTGAACCGAAAGCAGAGCACATGTTTGCATGTGTGAAAAAGAACCCCCTTTGAAAAACAATTCAAGACACATCCTAAAGGAGTGAAAACTTCCAATTGGTGCAAAAGGATGAGATTTACATCCTAAACAAGGTTGACTTACTTCAAAGCAAAGGAGTGAAAAAAATGCTTCCAATTGGTGCAAAAGGATGAGATTCACATAAGCACATGAATACACTAATCACACAAAATTAACCCTTAAACCCCTGACATCCTATAAAAGCAACAACACCCCCCTCACTTCTTTATCCTCACTTTTCCAAGCCACTTTCTCCATCTCCAAATTTTGTCAAGTCTCCATATTTTCCGTTTGCCTCCATTTTCCATCCTCCACCTTTTGTCCACCACTAGGACCACCACTTTTTCCATTAATCTCCCCCCTCCACCACCCCTTTTTTCGTCCCACCCCCCCCACCATCACTTTTCCGTCAATCGCCCCCCTCCACCACTCAAGGTACACCCCCTTCCTTTCTCCACCCCACATCCCCTTCCCCTTTCACTCTCACTACACCCTCTTCCCCTCTCCATCCCACCATCTCTCTACTTCTCTCTACACCCCCTTCTCCCTCCACCACCCATCTCCTTTCCTCCCAGCATCTCTCTACTGCTCTCTACATCCCCATACTCCTCCCCCCCCTTCCCTCCAACCCTCCCCCCACCCTCCTCCTCTCCCCCCCCCCCTCCCATCCTTCCACCCCCTTGCCCCCTTGCCCTCGCCCTCCCCCTCCCCTTCACCCCCCGCCACCACCTGCACCCCCCCCCTTGCCCCCCTCTTCCCCCTCCCCCCCCCCTCTTCTCCCACCCTCCACCCACCCACCCCCCCTTCTACCCCCCCCCCTCTCTCTCTCTCTCTCTCTCTCTCTCTCTCTCTCTCTCTTCCCCCCTCACCTCTCTCTTCCCCCCCTTCTCTCTCTCTCTCTCTCTCTCTCTCTCTCTCTCTCTCCCCCCCCCCCACCCCCCGCCCCACCTCACCTCTCTCACCCCCCTTCTCAAGCCCCTCTCACGCCCCCCCTAAGCCATGCATAGGCCGCCTACGTGGTCACCCATCATAGTGCCGGTGCCAACGCCTAGCTCTTGCTAGTGGCAACGCTTGCCCACGACGGCCTGCCCTAATGCGGTAGTTGCCTTGTATCGGTGGTGGCGCCTGCCACCACAGTCGGTGCCTGTGCCTACAACGCCCCTCAATGCTTACCCTGGCACAGGCAACGGCACCAGCAAGGGCTCCCTGACACATTAATGAGGTGCTCTGCATAACCTGACCACCTAGTGATAGCTCCTGCCATTTGGTAGCGTTCGCCTCACCCGATGGTGATGCTCGCCCACGTGATTCTACATCACTCAGTGCTAGCGCTACACGCATGGCCTTCCACCACCACCTCCCCTCTGTAACCACCTCCACTACCACACCTCTTACCCCCCCTGGCACTCCTCCCTCCCCCCATCACTAGCCCCTCCCTCCCTCCCTCCCTAGGACTTCCCCTCTCCCACCCAGCTGAGGGTCGCGGCGGTGCCCCTCGCCCCCCTTGCCCCTAAAAAAAAAACCCTAGCCATAACTCTAACCCTAGGCTAGACTAGGTTAATTGTAGTTAGCTTAACTTGACTATAGCTAAGTTAGGATAACCTCGCTTAGGTTAGTTAAACTAGGTAGGTCGGTTAAATTAAGCAAACTGGCTAGTTAGGTTAGTGGACTAACTAGTAGTTAGACAAACTAGCTTAGTTAGGTTAACTACACTTGAGTTAGCTAGGCTCCCTTAGTTATATTTTAAGTCTATTCACACTTGGCCCTAAACACTAAAGGGCCCCTAATTCACCCTAACTTTAAAGATCTGTAACAGTCATTTTGAGCCCAAATTGAACATGGTTTGAATCCAGATTTTACACATGGAAATACCACACTATGAGGAATTTTTCTAGCCTAATACAAACCCTTTTGGCATCCCTAGCACTCGTTAATTTTTGCCTCCATGTGAGCTACTTTTCTCACTGATTCGCTCATATGTTCACCCGTTACCTCCGATTGACGATCCGTTTGCATCCGCACATTTTGCACTCAAGGGACGATAGGATGATAGGATGATACCTACTACACTAATGCATCTCTAACACCCTAACACACAAACATCAACATTTGGATTTGAGAAGGAAGTACCTAATCGACCTCTCAACAATTATGCATGCAACTGCGCTCCGCCGTCCAATGTCTCCGACCACCCTCCACCCCGAATTTTCCCCTTAACTAGCGAAGCCTCTGACTGGTATCTCAATCTCTTAGTGGCAGAATGAGCCACATGGGACCAAATTCAAGAGGAGGTTCCAAACGGAAAGACTTCAAGATGATCCTGCTCTCCAATTGAGCAAGCTCAGAAAGGTTGCAGGGGGAAGATGTACGCATGTACCTACCCAAAATGAAGCGCCTAATTGCAAAGTGTGACCCACGTCTAGATGATAAGTACTTGACAACCTGGTTCATTGTCGGACTAAGGAAGAAGGTCCAAAAGGACATGAAAAAGATAAGCAGCTATGAAACATCATGCGGCTCCAATTGGGATAGAGGATGGAATGATGGTGCCCACACTTTATGGCCGACCACACGTCCAATGAGTGGCCAATCCTAAGGAACAAACTCAACCCATCAGAGGTGGCTCAACCCCCAAGGTTATGGTGTGCCATTTGCAATGTTGTAGGCCATGATGTAAACACCTACTTCTACAATATGAGGGTAGCACACCGAACAGTACCACGAGCTGCCAATCCCAGTATATAGGCAGCTGGGACTAGCACCCAATGCACAAGTGCCACAGCTCTCAACCCCATCTCGGTGAGGACACAATTGCCTCAACTATTACGAAATCCCAAAACTCCATAGTATCCTTGAGCCACCAATCTTGCTCCAGTCATCCAGTGCAACAACTACAACTTGAAGAACTGGAACCACAATACGAGTATGAACATGAGTACCCAATGTACTACATGGAAGGCACATAAGAACTCATTCTTGTATATGCAAATCAAGTAGGACCAACCATATATCAAACACCTATCAAGTGTTTCGATTGTGGGGAAAACCACCGCATAGTGGAATGCCCACACAAGAGTAACCCCATTATATCTCAACCTGTGTGTAGATTTTGTGGAGTTCAGCATGCATGCATGGACTGCCCAGTTAGAGCAAAGCCCAATAAAGTAAAACATGTTGTACTCCTGGGGATGATTAGTGTGGAAAATAATAGTGTTGCTACAAAAGTGTGGTATCACATCCAATTTTGGTCGTAACAAAGCAACAAAAAGAAGCGGCACAAAAAAAACTCCTTTCCACTCAAAAAGCAAAGAGACCTCTAACAAAACAAGCCTCGCTAATCCCATAACTCAATGAGGCCATGCCCAACACATCTACGGATAGTGCCACCCAAGAAGCAAAGGAATCCTACCCTGATGCTGAAACTGAGAAAGCTCGTTATCAAGCCTTGAAGCAATGGGTACAACAAGAGCAAGAGAAATTTGAGGTAGACAAGATGGCAGCAGTACCTCATCACCCACCAGCGATGACACAGTGATTGATCCCAACACCTTCCAAAGGGTAATGGAACAACATCCAATACATCCCTAATTGGATGGTACCGCACTAGCTAGCTTGATAAGCTGCCCTGTAACTCACGATGCCAATTGGAACCTTACTGAGAAATTTCCCTACAATGCGGGAGAGTTTCAAGGGATGGATAGAATCTTCACAATGCTTCCCCCCACCTGAAGAAGAAGATAAGATTATTTCAATAAATTTTGGTGCTAGGGATGACATAAAAAATGTAATCATCCCATTGGAGCATAAAGCCTTTGGTCAATACCTTGCAATAGTGGATGGCGGAGCCTGTGTAAAGAATTTAGAAAGAGATCTTTATGAAGAATGGGGCCTGCCTCTAATGCAGAAGGCTACACTCAACATCCGCCTAGCCGACCACACTAAAATGAAGCCAATGGGCATCGTTGACAATGTGCTAACAAAAATTGTTGGAGTCACGTTCACTCTCTAGTTTACCATCTTGAATCTTCCCAAGGGATCTACACCATACCAAATATTATTGGGAAAACATGGCTTCACAAAGCTTCAATACTGGGGCACTGATCAAATCACAATCCAAGAGAGAGAAACTGCTATCAAGATCAATACCCACTATTCCTAGAAATATTGAGGACACTTCTTCCACTATATCCACTAGTCATGCATCCCCTTTACCTACAAATTTATTGAAACCCATAGAAGGGGATACACAAAGTGACATTAACAATTGGATATAGGCATTGGCCACAATTGATAACTGTAAAAGAACACATCCAATGTTACTAGGTGTGGATGCACAAATGATCCAACTAGAAGCACCAATCTGGGATGAAGAATCAAAAGAGGTGAAAGTGCCATTCTTCATGCTAAGTATCAAATGGGACAGTGATCCTGAAGAGGCCATAATTTAATGTTATGGTGCAGACTTTGACTAGGACCTAGAAACAGAAGCCAATAATGCCACATTGGAAGGTTATAATGACTTGGCAATCCTATAGGCACTCATGGTTGTAGAATACCCCAAGATAGTAGACCCTCCAGCACTAGCCACTAGCAAGAAGTCAAGGGAAAAGAAGGAGGGTGTGCAACATCAAAAGGCCAAGTTAGAGCACTTTAATGAATTTGAAATAATGCAGACCAGAGTGGCAGAATTATATTTGAAAAAGCCCACAAAAGTACCCAAGTCCCCAAATTTTCAATGGGATCCTAAAGGACTTAAAAGTGCATATATGGTGGCGAAAGAACGGCTCCTTGGGAATGAGACTCCTATTGAAAATCCATCACTAGTCTCACAAAGAAAAAAACTTTGCAAGTTCAAATCCAATGTGAGAATGAAGAGTGAAATGGTAAATACTCACAAAAAAGAAGAGCAATTAAACACAACTGAATTGGACCAAACATCTTACACAACATCCAGTGCAGCTAGAAGCCAAGTAAGCACCTTAAAGTGCCATGATGGCCTAAGGGAATTTTATGATTACTTCAAAAACTACACTAGGGGAAGAAGCAACAATAGCAATGCCCAGGCCAGTTAAGGAGTTAAAGCTCACATCAATAGAGAATATTGAGGATACCACAATGTATAAAGAATCAGCCAAGATAAGAAAATTGAATCTTGCCTTGGATGGAGAAGAAAAAAAGCCTGTATGCATCGGGCGAATAGCTCACTCTAAAAGAAAATAATCAAAAGCATTGTTGATGGAATATAGAGTTTGCATAGCTTAGTCCTACAAGGAAATGAAAGGGATTTCCCTTGACGTTGCAGAACATACCATACCGATTAGGGAAGGATCCAAACCTAAGGTATGTACAGGACAAATCCCAAGTATGGAACCCATGCACACTGATTGCATAATCAAACATAACGTGAGGACAGGTAATCAAATCAATCTGGGGGAATGTTATCTCTATGGCACCAAGGGCAATCCATGCATGTGTGGAGTAGTGGCAAAGATTTACTTATAATATCTTGAGCTTGGAATACAACTTTGAGAAATCTAGTGGGAGGAGGAGGGGGGAGGAGGAGGAGGAGGAGGAGGAGGAGGAGGAGGAGGAGAAGGAGGAGGAGGAGGATGGGTTGCAAGGTTGGAGGAGAGGGGAGGAGGAGTTGCAAGGTTAGGAAATGCTTTTGGACGTGGAGTGCAAGGAAGCATAGACACTTGGAGACAATTGCTTGGAATACCAAAGTAGAACTCAACACAATTCCCCAAAGATTGTGGGCTTCATTCCATTATGGGGTATTTATACAAGTTGGAGGGCTTCTCTCTCTGCACGTAGGAACTATAAGACATTCTCTCTCTACATGTAGAACTTGCATATAGAAGTTGTATGTAGGAGTTGCATGTAGAACTCGCATGTTGCATGTAGGAGTTGCATGTAGAACTCGCATGTAGAACATGCATGTAGGAATCGCATGTAGGACTTGCATGTAGAACTTGCATGTAGGAGTTCCTTGTAGAACTCGCATGTAGGACTTGCATGTTGAACTCGCATGTAGGAGTTGCATGTAGAACTCGCATGTAGGAGTTGCATGTAGAACTCGCATGTAGGAGTTGCATGTAGAAGTTGCATGTAGGAGTTAGATGTAGAACTCGCATGTTGAATGTAGGAATCGTATGTAGAAGTTGCATGTAGGAGTTGCATGTAGAACATGCCTGTAGAATCTATACAAAGGACGAATGGCATGAATCTATAGGAAAATATACCCCATTCTATAGCAAATGCTATTTTTGATTGGTCAGCAGGAGCAATTTGTACTTGGTTATAGCCATTGAAGCCATCCAAGAAGCTATATATCTTGGATCCTGCCACCTTTTCCAACACTGTTTCTATTAAGGTAGGGGATAGTGATCCTTGATTGTGGCGGCATTCATATTCTTTAAGTTAATGCATATTCTTAGCTTCTTGTTGCATTTAGGCATGATGACGATGGGTGAAACCCAATCAGTGTGCTCTATCTCATATATGAATCCGACATCTAAGAGTTTTCTAGTTCGTCATAGACCATGGTGCCATATTTTGGATTTGTTCAATAAGGTCCACATACCTTAGGGTGGGCACCTTCCCTTATAGGTATTGTGTGTATTGCCACTTCTGGTGAACTTACTTTCATTTCCTTGTATGACCATATGCCAGGAAGTCTCGGTATTCCATTAGGAGTGCTTTGAGTTTTGCTTCATCTTCCTATGTAAGTTGTTTCCCAATGAATACCAATTTTTCTTCCTCCCCTTCAAGGGCGAGGGTTATTGTTTGAGTTTTTTCCGGTCCCTTATAGATTGGAGTCCAATGCTATCGGTTTCTTAAACTTCATATTTTCTTAGTGGTCTTGGCATTGCTACGGGGACACTACCACTTGTGTAGTTCTTGAAGTACTCCAGAACTTCTTGAAGATCATCCTCTAATGGCGTTGAAGTAGCCTGACATGTGCTATGGGTACTAGGTGGCATAGTATCATTACCCAATCTTTTAGGCTCTTGGGGACATTCTTTTTATGAAGTCTCTTGATCGAGCTTCATCCGCACATGTGGCTACTACTTTTGAAACTTCTTATGTTGGGAATTGTTGGGTAGCTTTTCCACAGTTGGCAAAGTATTCCCAAGTAAGGGTTCATTTGATGTACATACTCCTTCAAGTCCATTAGGGGACCATTCAAGACGAGGTGGCTCAGATTTTGAGGGAGCTAGCTTGGTAAGATATAATTTGAAGATCCTAGTTTGGACTCGTTCGAACTCATTGAAGTGTTTCACCTTGGCTTTGTGGCAATATCCTCCTTTAGCTTTCTTGTGGGATCTTTTGCTTTTATTCAACTTTAGAGTTTCAAATTTGGGAAACTCGATCGCCATTAGGGCATGTAGAATGGCTAAGTAATTGTCAAAGACTTGATCTTCAAATTGAGCATTCTTAGCCTCAGTTTCAAGATCCCAAGGAAAATATGAGTCCTTATTGGAATGGATAGTTTCTTTAGGTTCCCTGTTCCACACCATAAATAATGGCACCTCTAGATTGATTGGTTCTCCATGTGTGAGGGGAGGATCTACTTGTAAGACCTTAGCATCAATCTGTGAGAAGATGGGATCTAGTGAATGGTAGTTATCAATGGTTGCCAATGCTTGGATCCAATTATTGACATTGCTTTGTGTATCACCCGCTATGGCATGTTGTTGCAGGGGGGCTGATTTGCTTGAGATCATCATTGAAGAAGTTTCATCCAATGCTCTAGGCACGATTGGTTTTATTGCTATTGTCCCCACATTGACTCTTACTGCAGTGTCACGATTTTGGATTGTCAGTCTATCAGTTCCCCAATCATGGAGGACTGATGCTTCATGCAACCAAGGATGTCCCAACAAGATTTGATAGGATTTCTTGGGGAGATCCAAAATTGTGAGAAAGGAAAAGCGGACTCCTGCGACTTTTGTTGAAACGCCATTCACTATTCCTCCCAAGGGCTTTGCCCGTGAATCATCGGCAAGGTGACAAAATATGAAGAGGGGAGAGGAGAAGAGTGGAGATGAGGAGAGAGGGCACAGCTAGAGAGCACACCACAAATGACTAACTGTACACTAGATTTAGTTGAAAAAATAGAATATATAAAAACCCATTTAGGGTTAGGATTAGGGGATATAACTCTTTCCTTTATAGCACTCTATAAGGTTAGTGCTATGCACATATGATCACGTGATGGTGCTATGCACACATGATCACATGATGTTGAGCGTGAACTCTCAACACCTTCCCTCAAGACCAACATCATGAAGTAGGCCTTCCCTCAAGATGATGATTCTGGGGAATCGAAGAAGGACTGAGCATTACATTCCATCACACCCCTTTAATGTGAATGTCCTTCCTCTACATCAAACCAAGAGCTAGTCGGTGTTTCTTGAATAGCTCTTTACCGAGTGGTTTGGTAAAGATGTCTGCAACATTTTCTTTACTATCACAATGCTGCAGTGCGATGTCACCAAGTAACACTCTTTCTCTGATGAAGTGCTCTCTGACATCAATGTGCTTTGTCTTGTAGTGATATACTGGATTCTTGGCCAATGCTTGAGCTGATTGATTATCACAGTTTAGTGTTGTTGGCTTTGACTCATCAAAGTAATCTGTTTTTGACAATAGTCTTCTGAGCCATATAGCCTCACATGCACCTGTGGTGAGTGCTCTATATTCTGCTTCAGTTGAAGATAAAGAAACAATTGGATGTTTGTTTGACAACCATGATATAGCACCTTGACCAAGGAAAAATGCATATCCCTGTGTCGATCTCCTAGTCTCATGATCTTCGACATAGTCACTGTCATAGTATCCATGCAACTGTGGATGACTTCCTCTGTATTCTATCCCAAACTGTCTTGTACCTCTGATGTATCTCAAGACTCTTTTGGCTGCATTCCAATGAGACTGTTTTAGATTTGCCATAAACTGTGCTAGTGAGCTTACTGCATAACAAATATTTGGCCAAGTGATAGTCAGATATATAAGAGATTCGATGAGCTGCCTATAGTACCTGTCATTGATTGTAGGATTTTTTGAATCTTTAATAAGTTTCAAACTCTGTTTCATGGGAGTGGTTGCAATCTTGCAATCTGCCATATGAAACTTTTTTAGGAGACTGTCAACATACTTGAGCTAACTCATGAACTCAATTCCAAGACAATAGTGCATAAGTCCAAGATCTTTCATGTCGAACTCTGTAGATAAGTCTTGTTTTAGTTTTCTGATGAAGCTATCCTTGCTTCCTATCACAATTAGATCATCTACGTACAAAAGTGCAATAGTAATGTCTTCCCCTTGAACTTTGTAGTAGAGAGTATGATCTGGATTGGACTTTTCTTGAGATGGCAAACCTTATTCTCCTTTCCTGGTTCAACATAATATGCGAGTTGTTGCATGTAGACTTCCTCGTCTAGATAACCCCATTGAAAAATGCATTCTTGACATCGAGTTGGTACACATTCCATCTGCTGAGTGTCGCTAGTGATATCAAGAACCGTATGGAATCCATCTTTGCTACTAGAGCATAAGTCTCATCATAGTCTTGACCATATTGCTATGCAAATCCTCTAGCAACTAATCTAGCTTTGTATCTTTGAATACTGCCATCTGGATTGTACTTCACTTTGTATACCCATTTGTTTGCTATGGCCTTCTTTCCTGGTGGAAGGTCGCATAATTCCCAAGTATTATTCTTATACAAAGCATCCATTTCTTCATTCATAGCAGTTTGCCATTCTGGCTTTGTCTACTGCATCTTTGAAGTACAGTGGCTCTTCTGTAGCCATGATGGTGGTCATAAGAGCATAGTTGGTGGTTTCCACCTAAATTGCTTTGCCTTTCTGAGCATATGTCAATCTGGCTAGAGGTATGCTTTCCTTAGTAGACCATCAGAGCTACTGTGGCTTTGCTTGGGGTGTTGCTGGCAATTCTTGCTCTTCTTCATCAACTTGTTCTATAGATGACTGTGAAGTCAATGCTTCCATCTCCCGTGTAGGTGAGGTTTTCCATTCAGATTCCTCATCAAAGATTACATCTCTAGAGATAATGACTTTGCGGTTGATGGGATCATACAATTTGTATGCTTTGCTTTCTTCACTGTAGCCAACCATGATGCATTTGCATGACTTTGCATCCAATTTTTCTGCGATGATCATCATGTATGTGGGCATATGCTATGCAACCAAATATGTGGAGATGCCCAATGTGTGGCTTGTTTCCAGTGAATGCTTCATAAGGAGTCATTCCCTTTATCGGTTCGGTAGGAAGCCGATTAAGGAAGTAGTTCGCTGTAGCTATTACTTTTGCCCAATACTGATTCGAAAGATGCTTCTCACTAAGCATTGCTCTAGCACTGTCTGCTAAATTCCCATTCTGCCTTTCAGCTCTTGCATTCTGCTGAGGAGTATTTGCACATGTGAATTGTCTTCAAATGCCGTGATTTTTGCAAAAGTTCATGAATGCTGAAGACATGTATTCACCTCCTCTATTCGATCTCATGACCTTGATCTTTCTCCCTGTTTGGTTTTCTACCAGGGGTTTGAATTCTTGAAATCTAGAAAACACTTCAAATTTCTCTTTCAAAAAGTAGACCCAACAATATCTGCTAAAGTCGTCGATGAAAGTCAAGTAGTAAAGTGAATCGTTGATGCTGCGGGTCTGGGCATAACCCCATACATCTGTATGAATCAAATCAAGAATACCTCGTGCACGAGAGGTACTTCTGCCAAAGTTGGTTTGCTTTTGTTTGTCGAAGCAGCATGCTACGCAAACTTTTCCAAGAAATTGTAGCTTCGGAATCCCAATTACCATATTTTGATTCCTGAGATCTAACAAGTACTTGAAGTTGACATGACCATATCTCTTGTGCCATTTTGCAGATAGTGGCATCTGTTGTGGTTTAGATGACATGGCATGCTTATTTGGTACTATAGCTAGCATTCTGTATAAGTGTGCTTCCTTGACACCTTTTGCTACTAGCTGACATCTTTTGGATTTGTCTCTAATAGTGCATTCATTAAAGTCAAAGATGTCTCTGTAGTTGTGTTCCATCATTTGACCTATTGACAAAAGTTCTTGCTGAGCTTCGGAACATAGAGCGCATCTTTGACTAATCCTTTTGTACCAGTGAAATTGTTCATACGGATAACACCTGTCCCTTGAACTGGATTTGGTGTATTGTCTACTGTGTAGATGACATTCTTCTGTCCTTCTAATGGCTTCATTTCTGTGAACCATTCTTGATGATTTGTCATCTAAGGTGATGCACTGCTGTCGATATACCAAGGATCCTATTCCACTTGGTCGACTTGATAGCTCTAATCCTCTTTGGGATTGAAATCAGTGTCTAGGTACTGTATCAGTCTGATGCATTTTCTCATTTGCAAGAAACATACTTCCATGTTCATTTGCAAAATGACTGTGACTAGAATGTCCACCACGATGATTTCCTCTGCCTTGGAAATTCCCTCGATTGCTACTGGATTGACTGCCTTGGTCATACTACTTCTTGTGGCAATCTCTTTCATAGTGTCCAAACTTGTGACAGTAGTTGCACTGGATGTTTGACACGTTGGTGGATGCATTCCCTCGTCCTTGAAATCTTCCTTGGTTGGAATGATTTCCTCTTTGCTGATTCTGATGCTGCCTCTGCCTCTGCCTCTGCTTCTGTCTGAAGCTGTGAATGCCTAATCATTAGAATGACCTTTTTGTGCTTGAATTGCCTGAGTCCTGAGTTCTTCGCCAAGTAGAACTAACTGAAGTTCTTCCAGTGTCGGAATTTGCCGTTGAGTAGTAATACTCTAGACTAGATTCTTGTATCCCTTTCCTAGTCCATTCAAAATGACTTGAACCATTTCTGTGGGGTTCATAGTCTCTCCTATTGCTGCAAGTTGATTGTTGTAGTCTTTTATGCGGAGTACATAAGCATGACCGGTTTCACTACTGTTGCGAAAACTTTGGTTGATTTGGTTTCTCAGTGTGAGAATCCTAGATGTGTTCTTGGACTCGTAGAGAGCTACAAACATATCCCATGCTTCTTTTGATGTCTTGACTGTGTTGAGTTGTCCTAGCATGACATCTTGCACATTCTGCTTGATCGGATGATACGTGTACTTGTCTTTCTTATCCCATTTTGCCTGAGCTCGGCAATGGTAGGATCTCCTATTGGTGTGGAAATTGTTTGTTTAGCTGTAGATCCTATTGCTGGTGCTGTGACAATAGATGGAGTGGAGCTACTTGTGGTTGGACCATCCAATGGTCTAGGTGTAGACCGATCCACATACTCCCATTTGTCCTGAAGTACAAGAATGGTCTCCATTCAATATTTCCATGTACTGTAATTGGAGTTGTCTAATTTAGTAGATGCCTCCAGATTGAGGTTGCTAATCGTAGACATGGTGCAAGAAATGTACTCAAAAGTGTCGTGAAAATGTCTGTATAAACCAACTGCAAATACACTGACTATGCCAAGTGAAATCTCTGACCGTCGGTGAAAATAGAACTGCAATATATAAAATCTGATCTGTATTACAAGGCTTGTGGCAATGATGCCGGGAATAGCCAAGAGACTTTACAAGGCTGAAATGATGTGCATGATGTTGTGAGATAGCTGAATAGGCTTTACAATGGTGGCATGTGTGTGTGAAATCAAGAGCTATTTGCCCATTGAATCAATCTGCAATGCCTTTGTACACTCTGAAGTCTGCTCATTGAACTGATGAACGTAAAATTTCAGGTAATGTAATGATGTGAAATCGTATGAGCATATGGACTGACTCCGAGTAGGTACTAGTTGGGAATTTTGGGCATGGCTTAGATTGGCAACTTGGGGAAATTCAAAGCATCCCCTCTATGGCAATCTAGTCTACTCTGATCTAGATCTATACCAACCGTCAATCGATGAAAGAACAGCAAATAATTCATTTTCTTTGTTCTTTTTAAGTGTTGGGTTAGATGCGTCAATGTAGAGGCAAATGTGCGTGAAAGAAGTGGTTTTGTTGGGCGAGGCTCAAATGTGAGTGTAACTTGAGCTGAAATGTGCGCATGATGTGACAAGCGTATAGAGCACAAAAAATTGAGCGACTTTTCTTTTTGGTGCACCTCAAATTCTTCCTGGATCAAGAGATACAACTTGATCTAGGTGGAGGGGCAAAAGGAGTGCAAATGGTGCTCAATGATGATGTGTCACTGTGGGTCACATGCAGTGATGATGTGGCATTATGCCTAGCAAGAGGTGTGCTAGTGGAGACCTATGCTGAGGTGGCCGGAGTGGTCACATGTAGTGACTGTGGAGCATTGTGTGTGCCTGCAGAGGTCAGTGCTGACTGGACAGCTGAGGTGACAAAATATGAAAAAAAATAGAATATATACAAACCCTTTTAGGGTTAGGGTTAGGGTCGAAGAAGGATTGAACATTACATTCCATCACACCCCTTTAATGGGAATGTCCTTCCTCTGTGTCAAACCAAGAGCTAGTCGGTGTTTCTCGAATAGCTCTTTACCGAGTGGTTTGGTAAAGATGTCTGCAACATTTTCTTTGCTATCACAATGCTGTAGTGTGATGTCACCAAGTAACACTCTTTCTCTGATGAAGTGCTCTTTGACATCAATGTGCTTTGTCCTGGAGTGATATAATAGATTTTTGGCCAATGCTTGAGCCGATTGATTATCACAGTATGTTGCTGGCTTTGACTCATCAAAGTAATCTATTTCTGACAATAGTCTTCTGAGCCATATAGCCTCACATGCACCTGTAGTGAGTGCTCTATATTCTGCTTCAGTCAAAGACAAAGAAACAATTGGTTGTTTGTTTGACAACCATGATATAGCACCTTGACCAAGGAAAAATGCATATCCCTGTGTTGATCTCCTGGTCTCATGATCTCTGCCATAGTCACTGTCACAGTATCCATGCAACCGTGGATGACTTCCTCTATATTCTATCCCAAACTATCTTGTACCTTTGATGTATCTCAAGACTCTTTTGGTTGCATTCCAATGAGACTGTTTTAGATTTGCCATAAACTGTGCTAGTGAGCTTACTGCATAACAAATATCTGGCTGTGTGATTGTCAGATATATAAGAGATCCGATGAGTTGCCTGTAGTATCTGTCATTGACTGAAGGCTTTTCTGAATCTTTAGTAAGTTTCAAACTCTGTTCCATGGGAGTGGCTGCAATCTTGCAATCTGCCATATGAAACTTCTTCAGGAGACTGTCAACATACTTGAGCTGACTCATGAATGTGCTATCTGAATCTCTCCAGAACTCAATTCCAAGACAATAGTGCATAAGTCCAAGATCTTTCATGTAGTCTTGTTTCAATTTTCTAATGAAGCTATCCTTGCTTCCTGTCACAATCAGATCATCTACGTACAAAAAAGCAATAGTAATGTCTTCCCCTTGAACTTTGTAGTAGAGAGTATGATCTGCATTGGACTTCATGTATCCTAGATTAGCAAAATACTTGTCGATTCTATTGTACCAACTTCTGGGTGCTTGCTTTAAGCCGTAGAGACTTTTCTTGAGATGGCAAACCTTATTCTCCTTTCTTGGTTCAACATACCTGCTGGTTGTTGCATGTAGACTTCCTCGTCTAGATAACCATTGAGAAATGCATTCTTGACATCGAGCTGATACACATTCCATTTGCTGAGTGTCGCTAGTGATATTAAGAACCATATGGAATCCATCTTTGCTACTGGAGCATAAGTCTCATCATAATCCTAACCATATTGTTGTGTAAATCCTTTTGCAACTAATCTGGCTTTATATCTTTGAATACTTCCATCTGGATTGTACTTCACTTTGTATACCCATTTGTTGGCTATGGCCTTCTTTCCTGGTGGAAGGTCGCATAATTCCCAAGTATTATTCTTATACAAAGCATCCATTTCTTCATTCATAGCAGTTTGCCATTCTGGCTTGTCTACTACATCTTCGAAGTACACTGGCTCTTCTGTAGCCATGATGGTAGTCATAAGAGCATAGTTGGTGGTTTCCACCTAAATTGCTTTGCCTTTCTGAGCATATGTCAATCTGGCTGGTGGTCTGCTTTCCCTAGTAGATCATTAGAGCTGCTGTGGCTCTGCTTGGGGTGTTGCTGGCAATTCTTGCTCTTCTTCATCAACTTGTTCTATAGATGACTGTGAAGTCAATGCTTCCATCTCCCGTGTAGGTGAGATTTTCCATTCAGATTCCTCATCAAAGATTACATCTCTAGAGATAATGACTTTGCGGTTGATGGGATCATACAATTTGTATGCTTTGCTTTCTTCACTGTAGCCAACCATGATGCATTTGCGTGACTTTGCATCCAATTTTTCTGCGATGATCATCATGTATGTGGGCATATGCTATGCAACCAAATATGTGGAGATGCCCAATGTGTGGCTTGTTTCCAGTGAATGCTTCATAAGGAGTCATTCCCTTTATCGGTTCGGTAGGAAGCCGATTAAGGAAGTAGTTCGCTGTAGCTATTACTTTTGCCCAATACTGATTCGGAAGATGCTTCTCACTAAGCATTGCTCTAGCACTGTCTGCTAAATTCCCATTCTTCCTTTCAGCTATTGCATTCTACTGAGGAGTATCTGCACATGTGAATTGTCTTCGAATGCCGTGATTTTTGCAAAAGTTCATGAATGCTGAAGACATGTATTCACCTCCTCTGTCTGATCTCATGACCTTGATCTTTCTACCTGTTTGGTTTTCTACCATGGCTTTGAATTCTTGAAATCTAGAAAACACTTTAGATTTCTCTTTCAGAAAGTAGACCCAACAATATCTGCTATAGTCGTCGATGAAGGTCAAGTAGTAAAGTGAACCATTGATGCTGCGGGTCTGGGCATAACCCCATACATCTGTATGAATCAAATCAAGAATACCTCGTGCACGAGAGGTACTTCTGACAAAGTTGGTTCGCTTTTGTTTGCCAAAGCAGCATGCTTCACAAACCTTTCCAAGAAACTGTAGCTTCGGAATCCCAATTGCTATATTCTGATTCCTGAGATCTAACAAGTACTTGAAATTGACATGACCATATCTCTTGTGCCATTTTGCAGATAGTGCCATCTGTTGCATTTGAGCTAACATGGCATGCTTATCTAGTACTGTAGCTAGCATTCTGTATAAGCGTCCTTCCTTGACACCTTTTGCTACTAGCTGACATTTTTTGGATTTGTCTCTGATAGTGCATTCATCACCGTCGAAGATGACTTTGTAGTTGTGTTCCATCATTTGACCTATTGACAAAAGGTTCTTGCTGAGCTTCGAAACATAGAGCACATCTTTGACTAATCCTTTTGTACCAGTGAAATTGTTCATAGGGAAAACACCTGTCCCTTGAACTAGATTCGGTGTATTGCTGTGTAGATGACATTCTTCTGTCGTTCTAATGGTTTCATCTCTGTGAACCATTGCTGATGATTTGTCATATGAGATGATGCACCACTGTCGATGTACCAAGGATCTTGTTCCACTTGGTCGACTTGATAACTGAAATCCTCTTTGGGATTGAAATCACTATCTGAGTACACTGTGTCAGTTCGATGATTTCCTCTTCCTCGGGAATTCCCTTGCTGGATTGACCGCCTTGGTCGTACTGCTTCTTGCGGCAATCTCTTTCATAGTGTCCAAACTTGTGACAGTAGTTGCACTGAATGCTTGACGCATTGGGGGATGCATTCCCTCGTCCTTGGAATCTTCCTCGATTGGAATGATTTCCTCTTTGCTGATTCTGATGTTGCTGAGAATGATGCTGATTCTGATTGTGATTTTGTTGATGATGACCACTTTTTTGGTATGATCTACCTTTGCCTTTGCCTTTGCCTCTGCTTCTGTCTGAAGCTCTGAATGCCTAATCATTAGAATGACCTTTACATGCTTGAATGGCTTGAGTCCTGAGTTCTTCACCAAGTAGGACTATGACTGAAGTTTTTCCAGTGTCAGAATTCGCCGTTGGATGGCAATACTCTGGACTAGATTCTCATATCCCTCTCCTAGTCCATTCAAGATTACTTGAACCATTTCTGTGGGGTTCATAGTCTCTTTTGCTGCTGCAAGTTGATTGTTGTAGTCTTTAATGTGGAGTACATAAGCATGACCGGTTTCATTGCTGTTGCGAAAAATCTGGTTGATCTGGTTTCTCAAGGTGAGAATCCTGGATGTGTTCTTGGACTCATAGAGAGCTGCGAACATATCCCATGCTTCTTTTTATGTCTTGACTATGTTGAGTTGTCCTAGCATGACATCTTGCACATTTTGCTTGATCAGGTGATAGGCATTTTTGTCTTTCTTATCCCATTCTGCTTGAGCTCGAGCAATGGCAGGATCTGCTATTGGTGTGGAAACTATTTGTATAGATGTAGATCCCGATGTAGATTTCGTTGCTGGTGCTATGACAACAGATGGAGTAGAGCTATTGGTGGTTGGATTGTCCAATGGTCTAGGTGTAGACCCATCGACATACTCCCATTTGTCCTGAAGCACAAGAATGGTCTCCATTCGGTATTTCCATGTACTGTAATTGGAGTTGTCTAACTTAGTAGATGCCTCCAGATTGAGGTTGCTAGTCGACATGGTACAAGAAATGTACTCAAAAGTGTCGTGAAGATCTCTGTATGAATCAACTGCAAATACACTGAATATGCCAAGTGAAATCTCTGAACCATCGGTGAAGATAGAACTGCAATATATAAGATCTGATCTGTATTACAAGGCTTGTGGCAATGATGCCGGGAATAGCCAAGAGGCTTTACAAGGCTGAAATGATGTGCATGATGCCGTGAGATAGCTGAATAGGCTTTACAATGGTGGCATGTGTGTGTGAAATCAAACCGTTTGAAAGCACCTCTTGAATCTAGTTTGCAATAGGTCCCATGTGGCTCTATCTTCCACTAGGAGGTCTAGGTACCATTCTAAGGCTTCATTGGTTAATGCCATGGGGAACCATGCGACCTTAGTTTCATTGGATTGATCTCCACCATGCGGCATTAAAATGCTAGAGGAATCAGGTTGGATCACCCCTAACATTGTATTTGGGAAGTTCGAGTTTGCCTAGGGGCACCTGCCTTGATTGTTATTGTTGTTGTGGCCAAAATCATTACAAGGGTTAAAGAAAAATTTCCCATTTGCTTCAAGTTCAACGTCACCATCATCGCGACGGAGTGTCATGGAGGAGTCAAAGGTATTTGCTAAATTTCAGGGGGGGAATTCAGGGTAGAGGGTTGTTGGAGGCATTGGTCGGAGCATAGTTGCATGCAGATTTAGCGAGAGGTGGAACGAGTGCCTCAGTCGCAAGTGCCAAGGCCGGAGTCGATTTTGTCTTATTGTTGTACTCTTCTTGATCTTATAAGTCACATCATCCATATCTGAAGTACGCTTCACAAAATTAACAAGTTCTCTTGATTCACTGTATCAAAGCAGCAATCCCCAATCAATGATGCCAACTTGTGAACTATGATCCTTGGTAAAATCTAGCATGACATTGAAAGGGTGTAGATCACAATGTATAATGCCTTCTTGGTATACAGCTCCTGCTAATGCATCAACCAATGCATGTATGATATCTGGGGTAGCTTCCACAAATGCCTTTAATCTCGTAAGCTCTACATCACTTAGTATTGGATCTGGTTCTCTCCTAATGACTCCATTGCCTTTCAAGCATAACACTTGCTTTCTGAAAGTCCCTTTCTCAAAGGGTAGCTCCATCATCATGTCTCCAATACTCCCTCCATTGAAGTATGGAAAAATGTTGATCCAAGGTAAGCTTCTAGTAAATCCCTGGATGTAATATTTGCATTCCATACTCTTTGTCAAATGACTTTAAGGTGTGAGATATGTTCCCTTTGTAGCGCTTTGCCGCATAAGTAATACTTCGAGGAAAGAAATAGATGCCATTAAAAGTGACGTTAAAGCATACTCCAAATGAGCCAGCACCAAGATTCTCACCCTCCTCTATAGCCTCATGGGGGATACCTAACACAATCGAACAATCACCATTCCTAAATGAATGTGCTTTGTGAGAAGCATCCCCGTGACTACCCTCAATAGCTAACCATGCCTCAGAATTTGGATCACATGAATGTTTTGATTGCTCATCTCGCACTCTTTTCAAAATAGTGAAATGTGAATCTATGTCTTTCGCCCTCTTGCTTCTACCCTTCTCCTCTTTCCACTTCAAATCCCAAAAACCTAAATTTTCCATGTCAATATTAGGAGGCAAGTCATCTCATAAGTCTTTTGCACATTTCTTCATATTTCCTATGATGCTATTGATCATGTGACGTACTCCACCTTCATTCATTTCACTCTTGGGCAGCGTCTCTCCCAGTGTGTTGGCTATGACCTCATTGTAGAAACACTCTGTCTGTATTGCATTGCTAGTTATGTCTGTTATTTGTTCCTTGCTCATCTTACTTATCCCTATACAAAGATGCCACCTAATGACTTTGAGCCAATTTTTCCTTTGCTCTGCTTGCATCTTTCATAAAAGGATTTCTGGCAAAACATGCATGAAAAAACCAAGTATTGAGAGAGAATCTAAAATATATTCATATTTTAAATAATCAATGAACACAGTTAATTACAATAAAGAACACAATGAACTCCATTCTTATGAAATTTGCATCATGCTTACATGGACCTACCATTTGAGTGTGTGAAGAAGTGTGTGTTAGACATTAGATTATCAACATTGGAAGAGTATTTCAAATAATATCCAATAAATGATGACCCACAACTGATTAAAGATAAGATTCAACTTGGAATCCTTGTACATAAGTAGCTTTCAAAGACCCCATAAATAGGCATGAATCAAAGACACAAATATCATCGGCTCTAGCATTGTTACCTCGGATGTAGGAGCATGAATCGGGGAGACATTGAGCATTCATTCCATGCATTTGGAGGTGGCTCTTGCATGCAAAATGATTTCTAATAATGGACGTCTGTTCCTATAGCTTAGAGTGATAATTGATGCTATCCGGTGAGTGAAGGACCTCATCATATTTTCTCTCAAAATGTCCCCATCAAAACATTTATTTTTATTTATTCTCCTTGGAACCACACAACCGTCAGACATGGCCACATAATCCATCATTTTTTCCTCCCATCCATCAATTTCTTCCATCAAGTGGTCGCTCTCCACATATTTGTATATTTATTGGGAAGTTTACAACCTCTACACACTAGCGTTTATGCAATGGTCCCCTACATTCTACACAAAACATTTCCAAAGAGGACAATGATGCGAGTATAGGTAAAAGAGGAATAGCGAAGAGTGAAATGGAAGCAAGGCAAGTAATGAATCAAGGGAGATGAAATCCTCTAGAAAGAAGGAAGGAATGCATGGTTTCACTAGCATGATAGGGGTCTAAAGTTGAAGTTGACAATGCCCCTAAATAGTGCAAAGCAAGGCATTCTTTTTCATGTGGAAGAAACTGTATACCTTTGAGTTATGATTGCTTGCTAGCGATAAGAATCCTTACAATTTGCTCACAATTTGGGCCTTCACAATTAATGTCAGGTCAAGGCCAAATACGACACTACGTTGATATCTAATAGTCATGTAATATCGAGAATAAAAAAGTTATGATATTGACATATTATATGAAAAGACGACACTACATCAAACGTACGTAAAGAAGAAAACCCCCCAAAAAAATTTTATCAAAACTGATCAATAACAATGTTGAGAGGGAAAATGTGCCAAAGGGTAGGTTATTCAGCAGAGAAAGCAAAGCTATCATATCTTTACCTCAATTATAGTTTTGATTTTGGATTGGTAACCAAGCACAAAGCTAACAGAGAGTCTCCTCGGTGACCTACACAAATCCATGGACAATTAATCAAAATCCTCTCAGTAGAAGGCAAGCTATAAAACTGCACTCAATTTCTCTTTCAATAGACATAGAACTTTTAATACAAGTTCTAAATTTAAATAAAATATGGGAGCTATCTTGCAAGTTTAGCTGTATCAAGCATGAGAGTCTTCACCATGGCTCCGTTTCCTGCAACAAAAATTGTTTCGGGTAACACTCCGCAACATGCAATTACGGCCGGAACAGCATGAATATAAGGCTATCCTAAAGGTAAGCAAAGCACGTCCAATAGGCTCTCTATTCCTACAAAAATCATTCAGAAATCTCAAAGTCCCTTGCAACTTTGTTAAATCATGGCACAAAGGCCTCAAGATTAGCACAGATTTAGAAGTTTCTCACACAAAACCTGCTTGCTAAGTTCAAATTCCCCTCTTTCATCACTGTGGGATCTCCATTAGAGCTAGTGGGCTGGAGCAAAAGTCAGTCTAGCTCCCCTCTTGCTGCCACCCATTTCCCTACCCTATCGCCTTTATCTCTACTACTGCAGGCCTACTCGAGAGACCAAACGGGATTGCTAAATGGTAGGGATGTGTTTTAACTACATTTATGGGAGTCGTGCTCTTGTCAATTTCCTTTGATGTAGTATTGGCGACTGACCCTTTTTGTAGATCTTACCCGCAAGCCTCCGCTTTTTGCTGGTGGGCTGGAGCAAAAGCTTGCAAGCCTCTGCTTTGCTATTTTGCTGGTGGGCTGGAGCAAAATTTCCTTAATAGACTCATTTGGAGAAACTTAAAATAACATACTCATCTTCACACGCAGTGGAGTATGGACTACTTTTGTATAGCCTTCTCTTTTAGTGCTAGTCTTTGTTACAGCTGTCATTCACCTCCAGAGTGCTGACAGGACTGGCACAAAGACCATTGTATAAATAAATGCTCAACTTTGTCTGTGTGTGGATGTATGTGTGAGTATCTACATACTATGGTCTATAGCAGCGGTGCAGCAATGATGATGTCAAATGTCAATGTTGTAGTAGCTAGTCCCTGCTATTGTGTGATGGAGTTTACAGTTTCCAAACTTGTATTTGTTTTCTTTTTGGAGGATGAGTTTTGGCATGTTCCTAAATTAATCTAGAAAAAGTAAATCTCATACATGCACAATGACATCAAGGTTTATTTCTGTCAACCCTCCTTGCACACGAGGTTAATTCTGCACTTTAAAATCTGGTTTAAGAAAATTTTGGTACTTTTCTCTTTGCTCATGTTTCTTCAATTGTCACGTGAATATGCAAAAATTGCACCGAAATAAAGTTCCAAGATGGAAAAATCAAGGCAAAGCTTATAATATGTTTTTACTTCTAATATTCAGAAGCTAAAAAATATGCAGCATAAAGGCATTGTTGTTGGCCTACCAAAGTTTAAGTATAATGCTTTGGAGCATGTATGTCCTGCATGCCAATTTGGGAAGCAATCCAGGTTGCCATTTACTAGGCATATATGGGAAAGTAATAGACCCTTGCAGTTGATTCACACCAATGTTTGGGGTCCAGCTTAGACTCGATGGGAGGTTCATCATATTATGTCACATTTATTGATGATTTCAGCCGGTATACATGGCTGTATTTTTTGAAACATAAGGATGAGGTCCTGCCTCTGCCTTCAAGCATTTCAAGCAACATGTTGAAAAGGAGTTTGGATCATATATCACATGCTTGAGATCAGATAATGGAGGTGAATATCTATCAAATGAATTTGATGACTTCTTGGCCTATCATGGGATTAGACACAGGAGCTTACATGCCCATATACACCACAGCAGAATGGACTGGCTGAACGTAAGAATGGGGTGACTGGTTCGTGTGGTAGAGCCATGTTGAATGAAAAGAACTTACCTAATTATTATTGGGCAAAAGCACTTGCAACTATAGTGTATGTGCTGAATCGCACTCCTACTGCTGGCATTCATATGCTCGCCCCATATGAGAAATTGTATCGACAGAAGCCTGATGTCAGTCATTTAAAAGTGTTTGGCAGCTTGGCATATGTGCATATACGGGATGAGAAGAGGAGAAAATTAGATCTGAAGGCTGAAAAATGTGTGTTTATAGGCTATGCTCAAGACCGAAAAGGCTATAAGTGTTACAATCCCTCTACTAGGAAGACTTTGATCAGTCGTGATGTTATTTTTAACGAGATGGGATCTTGGTATGGCAAACCTGATATAGTGGTTCCACATCAAGCCTTGGATGCTCAGTTGAATGATAAAAATCAGCCACATACTACTTCTATGTCAAGACCTACAACCAGTGGTGATTCCACTGTGAGTCCTTGGTCAAGCAGGTTGCATTCTTCCACCACTGACACCTCTATGTCAATGAGGGGGAGAGATAAAGGGAAGAACAAGGTGAATGGGATTGTTTCAGTGCCTGAGATTGAGGTTGATATGCCCCCTAGACCATCTAATTCAAGTTATGATTCTTTTGGTAACGACAGTTTGGATAATGAATTGGGCATTCCTTCTATTTCCACACCAAATGTGAAAAGTAGCAGGTATGTGAGACAGGAGAAGCTAAAAAGTCAATGTCTGGAAAGTCTATGAGAAGATCTCAAAGGGTAAGATACCCTGTTGACAGGTTGACATACACTGGGTTTGTGGCAAAACATTGTGCATACATGGCAAAAGTTGTGGGACATACAGAGCCATCTAGATTCAATGATGCTATGCATGATGAGCAATGGCGGATAGCCATGGATGAAGAAATGGATGCCCTTGCCTTAAATCAGAGACTTGGGATTTGGTTGAGCTTCCTTCAGGAAAGACACCTCGAAGACTTTAATAAACTTTCTTTCTTTCTTTCTTTTCTCACACACGCACACACAAACCTTATTATTATCTTTGAAAGACCCTAAGGGTCTTTCGGGTACAAGCAGAGAGGCTAAGTGCTCCTTGGATGTAAATGGGTATACAAAGTGAAATGCAAGTCTGATGGATCAATAGAAAGATATAAGGCAAGGCTGGTCGCAAAGGGTTATGCACAGAAGTATGGTTTGGATTATGAGGAAACCTTTAGCCTAGTTGCAAAGATGGCTACTATGAGGACGGTAATTGCTTTAGCTGCTGCAAAAGGATCGAAATTACAGCAAATGGATGTTAAGAATGCCTTTCTCAATGGTGATTTGCAGGAAGAGGTATACATGTCACAGCCAGAAGGATATGTCCATCCTAATTTTCCGCAACATGTTTGCAGATTGAAGAAATCCTTGTATGGGCTAAAGCAAGCTCCACAAGCCTGGAATGAGAGGATCAGTCAGTACTTGCAAAGTCTTGGTTTTATGGTTGGCAGGGCTGATCACTCATTATTTGTGAAGAAGACAGATACCAGTTATGTTGTGATTGCTATATATGTTGATGATTTGATTCTGACTGGTAGACTTGATGATGATGGGATTGCTAGAATTAAGAGCATGCTGAAAATGGAGTTTGACATGAAGGATTTGGGAGATTTGAAGTTTTTTCTTGGCATAGAGGTGTTGAGAACACCTGATGGCATTTGGCTTATGCAGAGGCAATATGCCTTGAATATGTTGGAGAGGTTTGGCATGAAGGAATGCAAACCTATGGATACACCTTTAGAGCAAAACTTGAAGATTATGGTTGATTCTGGAGCTGAGATTGAGGATATTACCATGTACAGGCAGATGGTTGGCAACTTGATATATTTGGCTATCACTAGGCCTGATTTGGCATATGTTGTGGGACTCATTAATCAATTTATGCAGAAGCCACAAAAGCCTCACTTGGATGCAGTGAGGAGGATTATGCGGTATGTCAAGGCTACATATGAACATGGGCTCTTTTATGCATATGGGAAGGAAATAGAGCTGGCTGGATACGCAGATGCAGATTGGGCAGGATGTGCATATGACAGGAGATACACTAGTGGCTATGCATTCAGCCTTGGAAGTGCTATGGTTAGCTGGAGTAGCAAAAAGCAACCCAAAGTGGCATTGTCTAGTACAGAAGCTGAATATAGAGGTGCGGCATTGGCTGCATGTGAGATTGCTTGACTTTAGAAGTTATTGCAGGATTTGGGATTGCATGTGGATAAGCCAGTCAAACTTTACTGTGATAACATGAGTAGTGTCCAGTTGGCAAGTAATCCCATATATCATGCTAGAACAAAGCATATCGAGGTACACTACCATTTCATCAAAGAGATGGTGTTGATGAGGCAAGTTGACCTCATTCATGTTCGGAGTGAAGATTCAGGTTGCAGATATCTTTACCAAGTCCTTGGGTAAAGATAAGTTCACATGCTTTTGAGAGCTTATTGGTGTCTTACTCCCTACTTGAGCTTGAGGGGGAGTGTTGGAAGACAAGCTCGGGTATGCTATCCCACAGATATGTAGCTCACTTTGCTGGTGGGAACCTGAGCAGGCTGGAAGTGACATTCACTCTGAAGAAAATGCTCTTGAACTTCTTCAAATAAGAATCCCAAAAGTGGATTTTCCTTGGTACCAGAAGAAATCAAGTCAATCTTTGAAGATTCCATCAATCCACCTAGTAATTCATATCTAAACTATTGATAAAAGCTAGGTTGTGTAAGTCCCCTATAAATTTTAATTTTAGAATTCTTCAAGAATACCGAATCATGTTGCTTTAATACGCCTTCTTTTTCAATGTATTTTTCAAAATTTTCAAAGAGCATACATGATTGGTGCATGCAAGGTATTCATTTCTTGAATTACAATTTGAATATGGCTATTAACATTTGGGTAATATGAATACAACTATTGATATTTAGGTAATATGTTAGTTTCTTATCCATCCAAACACTATTTTTTACATCGAAGGCTTTACGACTCTACTACACTCTAATGTACATGATGTGCTTGATAAGAAGGGCTCATCTTGGATTATATAACTCTTTGGGGATGGAAGCATCTCACGCTTCCTCATCCACACTATGAGTGGTTATAATAATTATATCATATAACATATTGAAATATTTTTTATTGCTTGTTCATCTTTCCTTTCCATAGATATATTTACTTCAATCTAACAATCTTCTCTTTTGATGCAAATCAAGTTGGATGTGAGGTCAAATGATGACAATGCCTTTATTTGTATGGATGTACATGCCACATCTCCAAGACAAAAATGGGATTGTGAAATATAGGTAGCGATGAATGAATGCATGCCAAGGACTGTGAAATAAATAATGGTGTCCTACCCATTATGGCAGATATCTAGGTCTTGAGACACCCTTACTAGAGCTCAAATCTGCGCTGTATAAAACAAAGTGATGGTTTCTCTGAATAAAATCCCACCATGATCAACTTCTCATGTTATCTCAAAGTGAGATTGTTTCTAGATTTTCTAAAAATTGAGGTTGCAATATTGAAAACTCCTCAAGCGTTGTATTGAAGAATCAATTACAGCACACAATGATTCCATTTTATTTAATAAACCTATAATTAGTTAAAGACATTATGTGCACTTTCTCAATGTTGGATTGTATCAAGATCTTGTGTGTAGTAGTTTAGGATGAAGAAAGTCAGTTTTCACAGTTAAGACAAGAGAATCTCACTTAACTATAGAAGAGTAAGTTGGTCAGGTAGACTTTATGCAAGAAAATATCATATCCTACTACGGTGCCAGTGCAAACTTATTGCTCTCGAGGGTGTTTGTAGGATGAAATCCATGTCATTTCTCTAAGTCTGGAGGATGAAATTCACGCCATAGCGAGAACTTATATTTTTCTTACATAAAACCTCATCCCATAATTTGTTAACATTTTGAGAACTATCAAAACATCTAATCATCCCTAATAGGACCTAAGTACACTTCAATACCTATGTGGTCTCGCATGGTGTATTTTTTGTGGAACACCATCATGATGCCTACAGGTTTACTATCAATATAGTGTGCTAACAAGAGACCTTGACCAACAGACCTACCTCTAAGAAGAGAATTTAAACATTATATTGCAAGACTAGTTGAAACACAAACTAAAACTTAAACAGGGGATGTGCAGTTGTTGTTGACCTCCACATCAGCATCTTTTTCTACACCTTTACCTATCCTTGTAAAAGAATCTGGCTCATATGAGGGCCCCCCAAAGATCCTCTCACTTGCTAACATGTTAAAACAAGGAGATAGACACACTCTCACAACTGAATTCTAGGTTATATGAAGAGACTAAAGGCTCCTGAGGGCTGATGAAACTTGTAGTTTGGGATGACATAAAGGAAGATGCACTTCCTAGACCATACGTTGAGACTAAGATTGAAATCTTGAAGATAATAGTCACAATAAGGAATTGCCCATATAGAAGCCTAGAATGAAGCTTCATTTCTAGCATGGTAAATCTAGCAGTAAGCCAAACGTATGGGGTTTTGCATCTTTCAAAGTTGCTAGTGTCATAACAAGAAATTATTCCATGTCCTACTCTTCTGAATACTGATCCTAGAAATTTGTGATCTTTAACACTAGTGGCAACACCAAAACTTGACAAAGTCCCCCTTTCTCACTTAAATATAGTCTCGATGTCATGGAGGAACATGTTCTCATCTCCATCGATAATGAGTGGGGCCAATGTCCAAAATTTCCATTTCTGAATTGAAAACATGTTTTCAAAGTTGGATGGTGGATATATCCTATTTGAGGGCCTTGTTTTAACATGGATCTCATTGGGAATTTTCTAGAGCAATTGTATTACTTACATTCCCTACCTCCTCTTATGCTCTTGGTCAAGTTGCTCTTCCAAGTAGAGGCCAAACTCTCGAAAGAATGGCCAGAGGAGTGTGTGAGGATGAGGGCTCTTCTTCTCATTGGCCTTCCTAGAAGGCAAATGATGGTTATGTCCTGGGAGAGGAACCTAGTGACTATGTGCCCTATGATTTGCAGACCTATAAGGACATTGATATCAAATTTTATAAAACATCTAAACAATCAAGGTGCTTCACAAACCTAGGCTCTTTAATGTGCAAGAAGGTAAGGTGATCAAAGGGAAGCTGTCGCTTTGTAGATTCATCAAACTGATATGGAAAGTCATTAATAAAATCTTGCTTGTACCTAGTAAGATTATGGAAGTTTAATGCACAACCAATTGATGTTGAAGAGGGTGAACCATCTAGATGAAAAACAAAATGAAAAAACTTAAAGAAGATACAAGGTAGAGGTAATTAGAAACAATGTTGTTAGTCGTCCATGATGGTATAAATACATTTATAGCACGAATAGCTAGTTAGGGTCCTTTATGTTCACAGTGACCTATAACACTAAGCCAATGGGAATAGTTAGATTATCAACACTAAGACCAAGAGAACGCATATACATACCATTTGGATTGAGTTCCTAGGATTTCCATGATTTCCAAGTTGCTTAGCCTTGTCATACTTATAGTGAGCATAATAATATGTCATATTTAGAACTTATAATCTACATCTTCCAAATATTAAAACCTTTGGTGCATTTTTAGAAAGAGTTGTTCCTTTTAAAAGGGATAAGGGTATAATTTGAGGAACTAGTTGGTACCTAAAACACTTTGGTGTATTATCCTAAAGAGTTACACCTTTGGAGAGTGACAAGGGCACTAATTTGAGGATATCTTAGTGAAAATGGTGGCCAACAAGGTTACGGAGAAACAAACATGTCATATTATTGCCTTGATTCATCTCAAGCAAGTAACATGAGAATTACACTTTGTGTATTCAAAGCACCCATTATTTAATATAGAGGAAACCCTCTATTGTGTGTTCAAGAGGAATAGAAACATGGATACTGAGGTATGGGTTTGGTATATTCACATCAAAGATGTAAAAATTTGTTGCAAGTGGATAAGTGTCATTCTCATGTTGAACTTTATATGAGAAAGGATACGTGGATAAGTGTGATTCTCAAGTGGGAACTTTGAATGAGAAAGGGTAGTAGACATACTCCTTCTAGGTTTGTTTAAATCATACTCACATAGGTTTTATATTTGCACAAAAAGGAGATTTAGGCAATGCATAATCAATAAAAGGCTTAAATTTCACGTTGAAATGAAAGTCGAGCGACCTACTCTTAAAATTCACGTTGAAAGCCAAGCGACCTACTCTATTTTTATCAATCATGAATGAGAAGACACAATTAATGTCCTCTTTCTAAAGTAAACCATAATATTTATATCAAATCTTGAGATCTCAAATAAAATAAAAGCTATGATCACATGGGTTGAGCCCTTTTTCTAAAGTAAATCACAATATTTATATCAAAGCTTGAGATCTCAAATAAAATAAAAGCTATGTTATGGGTTGAGCCTATGTTAGCATGTGAATCTAAATGGTGTTGAAAATCAATAAGACTCACTACACACCACCCATAAGTGGGTTGCAAGTGCATGTATGGGATCGCATTATAATATAACGTCGGTTGATTAACTAGCTATAAACTCTTAATTTTTATTAAAATACACTTGAAAATAAATGAGTACGGAACACTCTATGTAGCATCCCTAGGTAATCCCAAGCATACTGCACGTGCATTGTTAATATTAGGGCTGACCACTCCTCCGTTTTTGCTTAATATATTTGGTTGTTTTACTTTTAAAAATTAAAAAACAAAAATTTGGTATTTTGGATTCTATGTAACCTAAATCATGCACGAATTGAAGGCTCTAAACCATTAGGCTTAAAGGATTGGTGTGCATCCCCTTCCCCAAGTCAAAACAAAGTAATGTAAATTTCCAAACCAAAAAACTCTTAGCCATGTCTTAAAAGGCTTATCATATATAGAACTTCATTATTCTTTCCAAAATCTTACAAGGTCATCCACGACCTTTTAAGATTTTGGATAGAGGCAGATTACATGAGGCTCTTTTTATTTTAATATATGGGAGTTCGTTAGAGGAGTTACTTTGATGGAATGTTTGGGAAGTAAGAAATGGATTTATTACATGGAAGGCTCACTTAGGAAGGGCATTTTTCACTATCATGTGGATTTGGGAATCCTTTTTTTTTTTTTAAATGACGCACCCATGAGGGGCACCCCACCTTGTGCCTACGCAGCAAGTTGTTGGGGATCGAATGAGGGTTGCCACCTTGGTAGGAAGGTAGCCTTAGGGTTGGGTCTTTGGGGAAAGTCCCGACATCTTTTCCATGGGAAGTGTCCAAACCTGAGATTTGATCGACGCTAGTAAACAACTGTGACCTGAGACCTCCTAGATTTTACATTATAGTGACAGAATTTACTAGAAATTCTAAACTTTGAAAGAGGTGGTTGAGCAGGCATGCGCACGTGTGTATGACCACCAAAGTTCAAACTTCAAACGTGGCAAGCACAGGGTCAAATGTCAAGAACGGGTTTACGTAAAATTGAAACAGGAAGTGGCAGGAGCTCAGAGAACATGTGATCGGGAAAAGGTGGACCCGGAACTTGGAAGTCGGGGAAGAAGAGGCCTCTAAAAGAAGGGCGAAGAGCATCGATAAAGCAAGAGTGAGAGATTCTTATGAGCTGTAGAAGAAGAAGAAGCAGCACAACGTGCACCACCAAAGAAGAAGAGGAAGAGGAAGAAGAAGCACAGCAGAGCAGAAGCAGCAGCAGCAAAGAGGAAGAAGTAGTAAAGAGGAAGCAGTAACAGCAGTAGACGAAAAGCCATTGCAGAATGTCTTCTGCCACTGCTCACTTCTCCTTCTCCTCCTCCCCCCATGGCTTCCTTCCCCTTCGCTTCAACCCCCCTCAGCTTCGCCCCCTCCCCCTCCTCCCTCCCCCCTCCGCCCTCGCTCGCCCTCCCCCTCCCCCTTCTCCCCTCTCCCTCCCCCTCCTTGACATCCCTGGCTCCTACGGCCCCCCCCTCCTCGGTAACCTCCTCGATCGCCTCAACTACTTCTGGTTCTTCGGTCGTGACCAGTTCTTCTCCCGCTTGATCCACCTCCACAATAGCACCGTCGTCCGTGTCAACATGCCCCCCGGCCCTCCCTTCTTCCCCGACTCCCGAACCATCATGCTCCTCGACCAGAAGAGCATCCGCGTCCTCTTCGACACCAGCAAAGTTGAAAAGAAGGACGTGTTTGCTGGTACGTACATGCCCAGCACCGATTTCACTGGCGGCTTTCGCGTTCTGCCTTACCTCGATCCCTCGGAGCCAAACCACGCCCCTCTCAAGAACTTTTGTTTCGAAATCTTGAGATCTAATGGCGCAAAATGGCTGCCGGAATTCCACACGGCCTTCGAGGAGGCCGCGTCGACGTGGGAAGAAGAACTAGCAAACAAGGGAAGCGCAGAGTTTGCCAACGTTTGCCAGCAATTCACCCTGAACTTTTTGCTCAGAACGATCTTGGATAGAGATCCTGCAATTCCGGGGGAAGCGAGCCTGGGCAAGGAAGGCCCATCGCTGATACAAGCCTGGCTGCTTCCACAGTTGTCTCCTCAAACGAGCTTTGGACTGCCCAAGCCTGTCGAGGAGGTTCTCCTACACACTTTCCCCTTGCCCTTCGCCCTCGTCTCCCCGCTATACGCCAGATTGTACAAGTTCTTCCGGGTCCACGGCGAGCAGGTGCTAGATATGGCGGACGAGAAGTTTGGGCTGGACCGGGAGGAAGCGTGCCATAATCTCATATTTTTCGTGTGCTTCAATACATGGGGAGGGCTTCAACTCTTTCTGCCGTCCATCATTACGCGGATCGCATCAGCCGGTCTCAGTTTACAGCGGGAGCTAGCGGCAGAGGTGAGGGGAGCCGTGGAAGCGCACGGGGGTCTGAGCATGAGATCGCTGGAGAGCATGGAGCTTCTGCACGCGACGGTATACGAGGTGCTGAGGATGGATCCACCGGTGCCGTTCCAGTACGGGCGAGCCAAGGAAGACATGATCGTGGAGTCGCACGATGCAGCATACAAGGTGAGGAAGGGAGAGCTGTTGGGGGGGTACCAGAAGGTGGCGATGAGGGATCCCAGAGTGTTTTCAGCGCCGGACAGCTTTCAACCGAAGAGGTTCATGGGGGAGGAAGGGAAGGCATTGCTGCAGAGCCTAACGTGGTCGAACGGGCCAGAGACGGAGGAACCAACGCTAAGAAACAAGCAATGCGCAGGGAAAGACTTCGTGAATCTGGTGGCGAGGCTGCTACTGGCAGAAATGTTTCTGAGGTATGATTTCTTCAGGCTGGGGCATGTGGAGCATCAGGGTGCGCGAGCTGCCTTCGCCTTCTCCACCTTGAAGAAGAGGAGGTCAGCTCCTGCTGCTGCTCGGGAAGCATCGTCGCCATAGCTCATCATCGCTGAGAGCTGCACCAGTTTACTGCTGCTGCTCATCATCGCTTAGAGCTGCACGAGTATTGCCTCTCCCTTCTCCCTCTTAAGCTCTCTGCTGAAGCACTGCATCTTCCGTCCCTCGCATCACCATAGCTTCTGCTTCTCTCCAGAACTTGCACCACCCCCACCTCACGGCTGTCCATTTTCCCTTCGTGGAAGTTCGTGCTCTTCCTTGTCAAATGCTCTGTTTCCGAAGAGCGCTTCTTCCCAACGATCCTTCTCGCAGGTCCTACAATTCCTGATTCAGTGCAAAAATGGAGATGATGGAGATACGCAAAATGTAGCTTTATATAGTGGATGTGAAGTCAATAATTTTGTTAGCACGGCTTTCAAACGCTGTAAGTTAACCCTTTTCTTTGCCGAATAAAAAAGTTGGGAAAATTCAAAATAGAAAAACAAGATGAATTTCATTCATGTGGCCTGCTCTAAGGGAAAGGGGGAGAATTGCAAGGAGAGAGAGAGGGGGGGGAGGGGGAGAAAAGAAGAAGAGAGAAAAAAAAAGGTGAATGATTATAAATCATTCATAAGGCCTGCCTTAGATTCAAAATAGCGACGAAGACGTGTAGTGTGGAAAAGAGGGCGGAGATGATGAATTGGAAGCTCATGAGAGTGAGTGAGAGAGAGAGAGAGAGAGAGAGGGGGGGGAGGGAGGGAGGCGGGCCTAAGATTTGTAGAGGAAAAAATAGCATGTGGAGAGCAAACAATACCAAGTGGATAGTAAAATCATTAGAGATTTTTTGGAAATTGAAAATGGCTATTTTTGCTTTGTTGTGAATCTCCTTCACTTAAAAAGTGGAGGATTTAAAGGGATGATGAAGAAGAAGAAGAGGAGAGAGAGAGAGAGAGAGAGAGAGAGAGAGAGAGAAAGGTGGAGAATTTCATGGGATACTCACATGCTCCTCCAATCAATGCATTGCAAAAAAAAAAGTGAACATAAAAATAAGTAAATACTTGATCTTTCTCTTTGGAGGCCAAACGATTACTAAGGCCTACCCATTAGGCGTAGGTCAAGAAAGTAGCCTCCTCAAGAGAGGCAGGCAAAATACATAAGTCTTGGCCCTAGCTAGGTCTAAGTAATGGTGCTTTGTCTTAGAAGCTTATGGAACCATCATTTTCTCCCCCTTTCTCTCTCTCTCTCCTTCTTGTGTCCCCCCCCCCCCCCCCCTCTCTCTCTCTCTCTCTCTCTCTCACTCTCACTCTCACTCTCACTCAGCTTGAAGTTAAAGTTTCATTTATGGCCCCATCATTTTCTCCCCCGTTCTCTCTCTCTCTTCTTCTTTGCTTCTTCTTCTTCAATTTGCTCGAGCACCTCTGGAATGTATTCAACTTGTTTACACATCAGATTTCTGGAATATTTCTAACATAGTGCATGGGTTCAAGAGTCTCCTCTCAAGAATAGGCTTGCACATTTTAGCAACTACATCCTTAAACAACGAGCTAGGCCCATAGTATTTTCTATAAACCACTGGGTTCCTACACTTCTCGATTTGTCCAATTACCATAGCCTTTACCGGTTGCCATAAATCATATAATGCATCGTTTAATCGGGCCTTATCACCAAGGATGGCCATCTTCCAAGTTGGTTGAATAGAGAAAACAATTCTTTAGCCACTCACAAACCTTCCACCAAATGTCTTTAATAGTTGCATATTGCCATAGCAAATGGAAATGAGTTTCTTTACTGACTTGCAAAAAGCGCACATAGGGGATACCTTAGGACTCCATTTATTTAGGCGATTCCTCACCGGAAGTTTACATAAACCAATCTCCGCAACAGCAAATTGAGCTTTCATGATGGGGTGGCCTTCCATGTCATCAAAAGGAGAATGTATTCTCAACAAATCCCGTGCCATAACAGCAATCCATCTGGATCCCTCATCATTGAAATCCTTTAAGGTGTCATTTATACAACGGTTTCCCTATTGCATGGCAAAAGCCTTCAAAACCATTAGACTCTCTAAAAACTATGCTAGTCGGCCATTCTTGACCAATTCAGCCTAACAAATCCTATATTATCTCCTCCCTTTGAGAAAGTTGGAACTCACCTAAGGTAACATTAATGTCCTCCCAATCACAAATACTTGGATCCCAGATATCACGAAACGTCTTAATCCCTTTTGCAAATAGTCTCCTTACCATTCTAGGAGGGTTGTGCAGTAGACAAGGGTCACTAGCATATGCATAAGTAGCAAACCACAGTGATCTCCCAAGCGATGCATTACCATGGAAAGCCCCCACTCCTTGCCAATTGCACTAATTAATGTTACCCTTTCATATACAAATTAACTTTGACAATAATCAGAATGTGGGATCTTAACGGGCAGGTCAAAAAAGTTGATTAATATCGAGTGGCCCATCAATGCACTTCCAGTGTCAGGCAATACTTGCTCCACGATTGATTGCATTCCTATTTGATCATCCACTTTAGGCATAAATTTCCTTTCATGTGTTTCTATTCGAGTCCACCTTTGCTCTTAGGTGCCACCATAATCTCCCACGAGAAGGCATGCCACTGGTCGCCCCATATGAAGACTCTGACAAAATATGAAGAGGGAAGAGGAGAACAGGAGAAGAGTGGAGATCAAGAGAGAGGGCACAGCTAGAGAGCACACCACAAATGAGACTAACTATACACTAGATTTAGTTGAAAATGTAGAATATATGCAAACCCTTTTAGGGTTAGGTTTAGGGTTAGGGCATCTAACCCTTTCCTTTATAGCACTCTATTGGGTTAGTGCTATGCACATATGATCACATGATATTGAGCACGGTCTCTCAACACCTTCCTCAAGATCAACATCATGAAGTAAGCCTTTTCTCAAGATGATGATTTTGGGGAATCGAAAAAGGACTGAGCATTACATTCCATCAATGTCCTTCCTATGAGTTAAATCAAGAGCTTGTCGGTGCTTCTCGAAAAGCTCTTTACCAAGTGGTTTGGTAAACATGTATGCAACAATCTCTTTGCTATCACAATGCTATAGTGTGATGTCACCAAGTAACACTCTTTCTCTAATGAAGTGCTCTCTGACATCAATGTGCTTCGTCCTTGGAGTGATATACTAGATTCTTGGCCATGATTGATTATCACAGTATATTGTTGTTGGCTTTGATTCATCAAAGTAATATGTTTCTGACAATAGTCTTCTGAGCCATATAGCCTTACATACACTTGTAGTGAGAGCCTATATTCTGCATTTGTTGAAGACAAAGAAACAATGTTTGACAACCATGATATAGGACCTTGACCAAGGAACAATTCATTTCCCTATATTGATCTCCTGGTCTCATGATCTCCGGCACAGTCACTGTCATAGTATCCATGCAACCTTGGATGACTTCCTCTATATTCTATCCCAAATTGTCTTGTACCACTGATGTATCTCAAGACTCTTTTGGCTGCATTCCAATGTGACTGTTTCAGATTTGCCATAAATTGTGCTAGTGAGCTTACTGCATAACAAATATGTGGCTGTATGATAGTCAAATATATAAGAGATTCGATGAGCTTCCTGTAGTACCTGTCATTGACTGTAGGCTTTTTTGAATCTTTTGTAAGTTTCAAACTTTATTCCATGGGAGTGGCTGCAATCTTGCAATTTGCCATATGAAACTTCTTCAGGAGACTATCAACATATTTCAACTGACTCATGAAGGTGTTGTCTGAATCTCTCCAGAACTCAATACCAAGACAATAGTGCATAAGTCCAAGATCTTTCATGTCGAACTCTGCAGATAAGTCTTGTTTCAATTTCTTGTTGAAGCTATCCTTGCTTCTGGTCACAATCAAATCATCTATGTACAAAAGTGCAATAGTGATGTCTTCTCCTTGAACTTGGTAGTAGAGAATATGGTCTGCATTGGATTTCATGTCTCCCTAATCAACAAAATGCTTGTTGATTCTGTTATACCAACTTCGGGGTGCTTGCTTTAAACCGTAGAGACTTTTCTTAAGATGGCAAGCCTAATTCTCCTTTCTTGGTTCAACATAGCTTGCTGGTTGTTGCATGTAGACTTCCTCATCTAGGTAACCATTGAGAAAAGCATTCTTGACATCGAGCTGGTACACATTCCATCTTATGAGTGTTGCTAGTGATATCAAGAACCGTATGGAATCCATCTTTCCTACTGGAGCATAAGTCTCATCATAATCCTGACCATATTGTTGTGCAAATCCTTTTGCAACTAGTCTGGCTTTGTATCTTTCAATGCTTCCATCTGGATTGTACTTCACTTTGTATACCCATGTGTTTGCTATGGCCTTCTTTCTTGGTGGAAGGTTGCATAATTTCCAAGTATTATTCTTGTACAAAGCTTCCATTTCTTCATTCATAGAAGTTTGCCATTTTGGCAAGTTGTCAACTGCGTCTTCAAAGTACACTGGCTCTTCTATAGCCATGACAGTAGTCATAAGAGCATAGTTGGTGGTTTCAACCTGAATTGCTTTGCCTTTCTGAGCATAGGTCAATCTGGCTGGTGGTCTGCTTTCCCTACTAGACGGTCTGAGTTCTTGTGGTTCTTATTGTGGTGCTTTTGGCAATTCTTGCACTTCTTCATCAACCTTTTCTATAGATGACTGAGTAATCGGCACATCTATCTCATGTGTGTTTGAGGTTTTTCATTCTAATTTCTCATCGAAGATTACATCTATGGAGATAATGACCTTGCGGTTGATGGGATCATACAACTTGTATGCTTTGCTTTTTTCACTGTAGCCAACCATGATGCATTTATGTGACTTCGCATCCAATTTCCTCCGATGGTCATCATGAATATGAGCATATGCTATGCAACCAAATATGCGGAGATGCCCAATGTGTGGCTTGTGTCTAGTGAATGCTTCATAAGGTGTCATACCCTGTATCAGTTCGGTCAGAAGCCGATCAAGCAAGTAGTTTGTAGTGGCTATTGCTTCTGCCCAATGCAATTTCGTAAGATGCTTCTCACTAAGCATTGCTCTAGCACTGTCTGCTAAAGTACCATTCTTCCTTTTAGCTCTTGAAATCTGATGAGGAGTATCTACACATGTGAATTGTCTTCGAATGCCGTGACTTTTAAAAAAGTCCATGAATGCTGAAGACATGTATTCACCTCCTCTATCTGATCTCATGACTTTGATCTTCTACCTGTCTGGTTTTCTACCATGGGTTTGAATTCTTGAAATCTAGAAAGACCTTAGATTTCTCTTTCGAAAAGTAGACCCAACAATATCTGCTGTAGTTGTCGATGAAAATCAAACCATTGATGTTGGTCTAGGCATAACCCCATACATCTGTATGTATCAAACCAAGAATACCTCGTGCTCGAGAGGTGCTTCTATTGAAATTGGCTTGCTTTTGTTTACCGAAGCAGCATGCTTCGCAAACATTTCCAAGAAACTAAAGTTTTGAAATTCCAATTGCCATATTCTAATTTATGAGCTCTATCAAGCTTTTAAAATTGACATGTCCATATCTCTTGTGCCATTTTGCGGATAGTGGCATCTGTTGCGATTGAGCTGACATGGCATGCAAATCTGGTACTGTAGCTAAAATTATGAACAAGCATCCTTCTTTGACTGCTTGTAGCTGATATCCTCTGGATTTGTCTCTAATAGTGCATTCATCTCTGATGACTCGGTAGTTGTGTTCTATCATTTGACCTACTGACAAGATGTTCTTGCTGAGAATCAAAACATAGAGTACAACTTTCACCAATCCTTTCACACCAGTGAAATTGTTCATAGGGACAATACCTTTCCCTTGAACTAGATTCGGTGTGTTATCTGCCATGTAGATGACATTCTTATGACCTTCTAATGGTTTCATCTCTGTAAACCATTCCTAATGCTTTGTCATGTGAGATGATGCATCATTGCTGATGTACCAAGGATTTTGATCTGCTTAGTCGACTTGATAATTGAAATCCTCTTTTGAATTGCAATCAGTGTCTAGATACATTGTATCAGTCTTCTGCATTTCCTTGCTTGCAAGAAATATGTTCTCAAGTTCATTTGCATAATGACTGTGACTAGAATGTCCACCACGATGATTCCCTCTTCCTCGGAAATTCCCTCTATTGCTGTTGGACTGACTGCTTTGGTCATATTGAATCTTGCAGCAATCTCTTTCATAGTGTCCAAACTTATGATAATAGTTGCACTGAATGTTTGACACGTTGGTGGATGCATTACCTCGTCCTTGGAATCTTCCTCGATTGTAATGATTTTCTCTTTTTGCTGATTCTAATGTTGCTGAGGATGATGCTGATGCTGACCTTAATGCGAACTTTGTTGCTGATGTTGACCACTTTGCTGGAATGATCTGCCTCTGCCTTTGCTTCTATTTGAAGCGACGAATGCTTGATCATTGGAATGACCTTTGCATGCATGAATGGCTTGATTCCTGAGTCCTTTACCAAGTAAAACTGATTGAAGTTCTTCCAGTGTCAGAATTTGTCATTGGATGGCAATTCTCTGTACTAGATTCTCGTATCCCTCTCCTAGTCCATTCAAGATGGCTTGAACCATTTTTGCGGGATTCATCGTCTCTCCTACTACTATAAGTTGATTGTTGTAATCCTTGATCGTGAGTACGTAAGCATGACCGGTTTCACTATTGCGAAAACTCTGGTTTATCTAGTCTCTCCATGTGACAATCCTGAAAGTGTTCTTGGACTCGTAGAGAGCTGCGAACATATCCCATGCTTCTTTTGATGTCTTGACTATGTTGAGTTGTCCTAGCATAACATCTTGCATGTTCTACTTGATCAGATGATATGCAAAGTTGTTTTTCTTATCCCATTCTGCCTGTACTCAGGCAATGTAGGATCTACTATTGATGCGGAAATTGTTGGTGTAGCTAGAGATCCCACTGCTGCTGCTGGTTCTATGACAACAGGTGGAGTAGAGCTACTGCTAGCTAGATCATCTAGTGGTCTAGGTGTAGACCATCGACATACTCACATTTGTCATGAAGTACAAGAATGGTCTCATGATGAAATTGTAATGCTTCGATTAGGCACAATCTAGTCCAAGTAGCTATCTTCTGATCACTAGCCAACCTATGAGCTCTTGTTCTGCCAAATAACTTAGCTACCTCCATTATTCTATTGATGCAAGAATTTCATCTGCAAATCGAATAGCATTACTTCCTTGCAGCATCGTCCCACTCCTTTGAAATAGTCTCATCAAAATCTTTTTTACCAAGAAAAGAGACATTGAATTTGAAAGGAATCAGGCCTTTAGAAGTCTCCTTAATCACTACTAAAGAAAACTTGACTACTATCGAAAAATGATAAGAGGAATAAACATCTATCATCACTGATGGCTTCAACCACCAACTTTATTTAGTGAAATAGATATGATCTAACCGGGTTTCCCTCCATGTTTCGTCCACATGATGGTTGTGCTAAGTAAATCTTCTCAGTCCATTTATCGACTAAAAATAGACCCAATCGACCATCGCTCGGCAATTTGTTCCAAGTGATAAGCTCATGTCCCGCGATCTCAAGGTCTTCATGAGACCTGTCAATCACATCGTCAATGTTGTTCGAATCACCTAGGCACACAATGTGTTTGCCTCCTAGCTTTGATTTGAGTCTTCTTGATAGTGCAGGTTGCTGGGAAGTGTATGGGGCATAGATAAAAACAACAGAGAACTGTTTCATCTGAAATCTCGAGTCTACAATGAGAAACTCACCTAAGTCATCACACCAGGAATTACATATAGTGAGGTTATGCTTAACCAGGAATACAGTTCCACATTTACCAGATTGTGGGCAGTTAGAAATCAAATGGTAACCATCCACCTTTCACCCAACCGAATTATCATTCCTAGTCTTTCGTTCTTGCGAAGCAATTAATGCCATTTACTGCCAACGATTTCCATTTGGCGCACACACCCCTCATGTTCCATGACATGGTTGTTAACTACCACCTATCACTGCTTCTATCACTCATCTGAATCCATGAGCTCCTAATCCTTAGCTTCCGCAAGTGATGCAAATATATTAATAAACTATTTCCCTTTTATTTGATTTTGCTTTGACTATTCTGAGTGACTCCCTCTTTGTGCTATCTGAGCTTCTTTGCATGCCTGCCAAGTCATCATGCATTATGTGCTTCTCTACCTCACTTCGGCTACCTTCATCATATAGTCAGTCAAATTTGCTCCCATGGTTCGAAAATGCTATCTTGTAAAATAGCATTTATCTACATGTGGTCTCATTGTAAGTTGTGAACTCTTGATTCTTTAAACATGAGCTTCATTTTAAAGTTTGTCGTGGCCATTTGACTGTTTAGGTTGGAGATTAGTGTGTTTATGTGAAAGTTTCACAGTTGGGATGGTGGTGGTGAGAGTGTCAATGCTTCTTGTAGTTCAAGGAGATCTATATCGATATTTTCTTTTGGAGAGCGATATATCACGATGATAAATACAAATTTTCTTATATAGGGATTGACATGTGCTCCAATGAACTCATTTTCATTTCTTTTGTCACTTGGTAGTGTGGACTGCTAATGTTTTGTTGTAGAGGATGGCGGTGACTAAGGATTTATTTGTTGTTAGTGTTTGTATCGTGATTGGTCAATGTAACATGACGTATCATGGGCACATGTATGAAGATTGAATACCTCTAGAAACCTTCTAGTAACTACAACCACCCATCCATATGGGTAGAAGCTACAGCTCTGCAAAGTGCATAGGCTCCCATTGTACACTTCGTCATGAAAGTCATTTGCAAGCATGTTTGTCCTTCAAAGCTCCAATTATACCAAGCTTAGCAAATAATGGGTGAAGTCATCACAATAGTATGCAACAAATCAAATACTATTTATTTATATATGTGTGTGTGTGTGTGCGCGCGCGCATGTGTATGTATGTATGTATCAATAACTCCTTTTACGATGCTTTTTTCTATGCATATTACTTAGTTTTTGGGCCAAGAATCATTTCGTCACTATTACAGCCAAAAAGTCATAACACCCATATTTTCATCAATATAAGCATCAATATTAGCGTTATCTGCTGGTTTAGTGTTGCTATTTCAGTTGAAAAGGCCTCTGGAAAAACGCACAACATAAAAAAAACTAGCGACAATCATCCTTGGTAAACCTTCCAGAATTCAAATCAAATAGAAATGTTTCCACATTGCAACACATATTAGATCAATGTTGTTCTCCATTTCTTAATCAATTAAAGCGTCATTGGAATCTTCATTGTAGATTGATGCTCATCCTCTTGATCATCCGTGGCCAAGTCTTGCACATCTTCAGCATGTAGATCGAGGTCTCCCAAATCAAGTTATGAGAAACCCTTTGAGGAGATCAAACTATCTTCACTTTCCAAAACTTTTGCAGAAGTGCTACTGGAAGTGCTACCTTCCAACACATCTATTTCTTTCTCTTCCATTTCATTCTCTATTTCCACATCTTGAAATACATGTTGGTTTCTAGGTGCAACTTGAATCACAAACCACCACCGGTTGTCCACTCGATCGGGTTGAAAGACTACCTAAAACAAAAATCCATGATATGTTCGCACAATCTTTGATGAAGTTGAGCAACAAATGATATCCATACAAGAAATGCTTAATTGCTCGTAGTGTGTGGGTAGCACAAATGTGTCAATAAAGTCATGCCATATTTTTGTTGAGTCAATGGCAAAAAATCCACTTGGATCCTTCCTGAGCACCTCTACAAATGAGTTTGAACCATTTCACATCAAATATAAATACTTGGAATTTTCTAAAGCTCACTTGCAAAATATCATGTATGGTTCCAACATAATCCATTTTTCTTGCGATGAGATTTGTATCCCTTGCATTAGCTCTACTCTCTTGTGAAAAATTGTCCATGATTCCTCAATCAAATGTGTTCTGCCTGGCATCAATTTTCTCTACTCTCGATAATTAGTACCATACGCCCACATTGCATTGAACAAAAGGTACTACAAAGGTAATGGATTCTCATTAGCTTATATAAAAAGGCTGTAGAAAAATGTAAATAAAAGCAAAATGATTACATATCTTTAGATCACAGCCTCGTGCAAATTCCTCCTTGTCTACTATCACAATCTCCCCTCTTTGATTAGAAGCTTCAAGAGCGTCTTCCAACCAATCAATGGTGCATTTAGTTGGCATGTTTGATAACTCCAAGGGATACTTCTTAGCTCTATTAGCCCTTCACCAAGCTTTTCTATCCTACTCTCTTTTAGCTCTTTCTTCTTCATATTTTTTGAGCCATTTCTCCATTTCGTCACAATTGTAAAGAAAACATGGGTTCACTTTGTGTTGCAAGGCAATACTCATTTTCTTTTGCTTTCCCTTCCCTTGTTTGATCTCTCCTACAACACATGAGTCATTGCTATCATCCCAAAGTCAAATCATGTCTGGCATGAGTTGCAAAAGAAACTCTGTAATGTAAAACATTGACTCTTTGCACCAGCCATCCTTCTGCCATGCTTCCCTCTGGTCTTTCTTTTTATCTTACATACCCTTTCAACACCTTCATAAACCATCCCAAGAAAAACATCCATCGGCTATGCAAAGTGCTTGCATATGCCCCTTCATCCACTAAGTGCATGAGCAAATGCAATTGGATGTCCATAATACTCGTTGGAAATTATTTTTCAATCAAACATATAGATTCGATTGTGAGAAGTCTCATTTGTGGAATGGACAATTTCTTGATCTCTTTTGATGATATCCATCTGCATTTACATGTCTGCATTTACATGTCGGTAAGTAATGGAACTTACTTTTGCAATGAGAACAAAAATTTGGCATGAATTTGTATAGCCTCTAACATACCTTATGAATACACTGAGCTTGTTGATAGCCTCTAATGCATCTTTAGTACTACATCCCCGCAAAGAAATTGGAAGTACATACTATAGAAACAATGCTATGTTAATCAAATTCAAACAAGAGGTAAAAAATGGATCGAAGAGAAGTGGAAGCAATAATACCTGAATCATTCTGTGCCAATCATGCAACTTTAGACCAATTAGTTTTCAAGAGGAAGTAAAGGCACCCTTTAAGTTATGCATGTATCTGGTTGGGGTTTTCATACCCACAATAATGCTCTTCACCTAGGTCTCCTCTGCTTTTGTCAAAACCCAGGGTGCTTTTGGCAAAAGCACCTTGTCAGTGCGGTTTTCTCTTGGACAAAAGGCTCTTTTAGTTTTCATCACTTTCAAGTCGGCTCGTGCCTATTAGATATGCTTAATGCCCCACCCTCCTAGTAACCACCAGTGGTCCAAGGTGCTCAAGTTGTAAGGCCCCCATATAAGGAGAAGCCATGTGTGAGCCCGGGACATTGGATGGTGGATCCTGACTTGCATGTCAAATGAGGTCTATCAATGAGACCATTGATGGTAGAAAGGTGATCTATGTGAGTCTAGTCTATGGGCTAGGCAGGGTAGGTAAGCTGGTAGCACAACGACGCACATTGTCTTAATTCTGTGGGAGCCCCTTGCTCTCGCTTGGGTCTGGGGTGTCCCAGGGGGGCCAACGGCCCCCCTGGTGGGGGTTCGGGGGCAAAAGCCCCCGAGGAGAAGGTATAGGAAATATTCCCTAAATATTCCATGGATGACTAGTCGGTTCCATCGACTAGGTTGACTGGTCGGCTCCACTAACTAGGTTGACTAGTTGGCTCCACCGACTATGTTGATCCGACTACCGCCCTCATAGCTATAAAGAGGCGACCTTTCCATTTTTGCCCCTGAGGCGAAGGTATAGGAAATATTCTCTAAATATTCCATGGATGACTAGTCGATTCCATCGACTAGGTTGACTGGTCGGCTCCACCGACTAGACCTTTAGTATTTGGCTAGCAACAACTGTACATATTAAGAAACCACATGAGCATTGGGCTTGTCACTCAGGTGTCTATGTTGAGATATCAAGCTCTACCCTCGATATATCTCCTGGATGACTATCATTTATGTCACCGCCTATGTTAGTTGTACTCGTGGTGTAGTTAGACTACCATGTATGTTTTTGGTTTGGGTTCACATATGAACCACGTATTCTAGGGTTTGACATATAGGGTATTTCCCTCTTCTATTGTATTGTTGTTGTTGTGTGCAAAAGTGAAGAAAGGCTTCACCCTCCAACCTTGTGTCCTCTCTCTTTTGTGTGTTGTGAAGAAAGCTGAACTTGAGTCTCCTATCTCTCTCCCTTATTCTTTACAGTCTAGTCTTTTGATTTTACTATAACTTTTAATTTTGCACAGCTATAAATGAAAAAATATTAAAATATTACATTCAACACCAACAAAACAATAGATGTGGGAGAGTAGTCTCCAAACCAAGCCTCTACAATAGAAACACCGGAAGGTGCTGAGCTAGGAGATCAAAAAAGAAACCCCATGATGGCCAAAACCATTGGATAAGCTTGGAGTGTCACAATTTTGCATTTCTTTTCTCTTGAATACTATATTTAACACTTATTTGGTGTTAATTTAGTATTCAAGAGAAAAGAAATACCAAAATCAAGGAACACTAAGATGATCCAATGGTTTTAGCAATCATAGTGCTAGACATTGCACTTCATTTTCATAGCCGAGGCTGATTGTCATGAAATGATGAACACTTTGAGATAACAGGACACCCAATCCATGCCTTTGATGGTACATAGTTCCTTATGTTGAGAGTTGTGGTACCATGAGCACATGTAGAGCAAAGGTATGAGTAAAGGGCAAGCTGCCAGATGGCATGGAGGAGATATCCCACATGTGAGCAAGCATATGCATGTAAATACCCTCACCTATAAAAGGGAGGTTCATTTGAAGTAATATCAATCAAGCACTTTGCACTATCTCAAGATTCTCTTTATGAGTCCAAGCTAATCTATCTTGGAACCTAATTGACTTGAGGTACATGTCATGAGCACTCTCTTCATCATGTCTCCACATAGGTTCCATCCACCTTAGAGTGCTCCATAGATCCTGAGGCACGCATGTTTTGTCATGGTATCAGAGCATAGGTTTAGCTCTCCTAGTTTAGCTCATGAGTAGTTCACTAGGATTGCTCCCATTCCTATATTAGTTTTAAAATGTAAGATTAGTTTTAGATCTCGAGAGTTCTTCATTTAGAGAGTTGAATTCATTGTGAGCTTGAGTGTTTCTTGCTGAGAGAGGAATTTCCGTCCATTCATTCCATCCATGAGAGAGAGGTGTATCCATTGAGATAAGAAGTTGTGAGGTTCTTCAGAGAGATCCCTTCTGAGATAGAGATCTACTCTCCTCCTAAGAGGAGAGATAGGCATCAAAGCCGACTAAGCAACACAAAGCACATGTGAAGGGCAGCAATGATCCAACCGATCTCCAAAGCTTCAAGGACCTTGACTATCTCACAGTGACTCCATGGACTGCTCCAACGACTGTTCTCCTCATCTTAGCCTTCAAGCAACCGTGGCTCCTGAGGCATAGCCCAAACTCCCTCCAGCCTGCTCACGGACGAGACAAGCAATTCATAGATCGAGTGAGCCGCCATCTACAGGACGAGTAGGGCAACGCCTTTAACTTGCTGCTCCAAAAGACTCCCACGACCTTCATCATCTTCCTTATCAATTGCCACAGTGTCAAGGTGCCTCCATCGAAGGCTCTACAGCACAGTCAATGAACTGCAGCCATCACCAACAACTAGCTGTCTGAGTTGCGAGCTTCTCTCGGGAGTCGAGCTCCAAAGCCATCATCGATGAAGGCTCTTTCACATCTTTAGCACCATCCAAGAGCCCTCAGGTCCCTATGTCTCAAACGACTGGACTACAAGGCGCACTCGTATCCATGATAGCCACAGCCACGGGCTGCTATGCTCTCACAGTGCATCTCAATAACACTTCCATGCACAAGGCAGCCAATGACCCACTCAGCATCAATGCATGACAAGCACAACTGACTATTGCTTCTACGACAACAGCCAGCTCTGCCTCACGTCCAAGTTTGTCATGGCCCCAGCAACTCTAAGCCTCATAGGCGGCCGAACTGTAGTGACTCCAAGCGTCTTGTCAAGCCTCTCCATCGAGCCAGTCTCTAAACCTACAACCTTCAACCAAACAGAGCCTCTCCTTCACAAGCGATGCCTCTACAAACTACTGACAAATCTCAGCGACTCCAGCGAAGCCAATAGCTCCATCAAGCTCCCAAGCACCCAGCTTCAATGACCATATGCAACATGGCACCTACGCCAACACTCTGCATGCAAAGCCAAAGCAAAAGCCATCAACTGCCTGTGCATCCTCGACCTTCCAGCAACGAACACCAGCGCTTCCAATCCTCATCGTCGCTTCTAAGACCGTGACGTGAAATCTCTAGAAGAAATCGTGCGCCTTTGCGAGCTGTCATTCCTCTGCATCTTCAAAGGTGTCTTTCTAATGTTTGCTAAGGTTCACAAAAAATGACACGTGGCAGATAAAGCTTGACCCAGGATAAGTTTTACCTTGGTTAGCCAAAGCAGATAAGGTTGGTCAAATTTACCACTGTGGTAAAGTTTCACCATGGTTAGGATTAGGATTGGTTAACTGCCATATCACCAAGTGCCACCTAAACACATAGCCCCTGCCAAGCACAATTTGGAATTCAGCATGTGAATCCCTATGCCACATCATTAAGGACCCCTCTTCTTCACAAAAATTCAACAAGCCGTAACTTCCAATCCAAGAAGAATTTGCACGCACTCCAAAAAGGAAAAGTGATAGTCTTTTCAAGCTCTACACATATGTTAGATCAGAATCATTGTTAGCAATTAGACACTACCATTGAAGCAAAATAAATCTCAAGGTAAGACCTTTGCAACAAATGATAAATCAAAGCATGAATGTACACATCATTGTCATAAGCAAGCCGAAAGCACAAGTGCATGAGATGACCATAGCACGAAGCATGGCATCCACACATAAAGCATCAAGGCACATGGAAGAACAAAGCATCATGCATCAAGCTACGTCAAGCGAAGAAGTGAACGCCATTGACATGAAACATTGAAAAGTAAAACCCTTGCCACAATCAGCCCACACATTTGTAAATCAAGCCTGACCACCTGAGAGTAGCTATAAAAGCACCCAGGGGAGGTATTGACATGTAAAAACCACACTTGACCACCTTAAGTAGCAATGCATGCACTAAGGGGAGGTGATGGATTTGTAACTCACATCTGACCACCTTGCAGTAGCCAAAGGATCATGGCACCAAGGGGAGGTGTTGAGAGTTGTGGTGCCATGAGCACATGTAGAGCAAAGGTATGAGTAAAGGGCAAGCTGCCACATGGCATGGAGGAGATATCCCACATGTGAGCAATCATATGCATGTAAGTGCCCTCACCTATAAAAGGGAGGTTCATTTGAAGTAATATCAATCAAGCACTTTGCACTATCTCAAGATTCTCTTTATGAGTCCAAGCTAATCTATCTTAGAACGTAATTGACTTGAGGTACATGTCATGGGCACTCTCTTCATCATGTTTGCACTTAGGTTGCATCCTCCTTAGATTAGTGTTGTATTAGGATGTTGTCCCAGTGACTAGGAGAGCTCGATCCCCCAATTTGTCACCTTATTGAAAATTAGCTCATGCACTTCTAGAGAGAGCATAAACTATTTCTTGCATCATTGTTTGGTTCCATTGGAAACTTAATGCCTTGAACTAGATGCAAATACATCATAGCAATGGGTCATGACTGATACATATTCTATTCCAAAAATTTATACCAATAGGCCCTAACTACATAAGAGCCAGATATGATTGAGTATCCCTCCATGCATCCTTTTGTGCCCTCAAGTACAACTCCTTGGTGCCTGCACATTGGAGAATGTAAATTTCCACACCTTTCACATTGTCATCCATAAAATTTATAGCAAAGTTATCTCCTAGAGAAACAGCATCAAATATAGCATCATGATGTCATGCATGTGTGGGCCATCAAACCATCTAAATCCTCCTTCTTCCTGATCTTCACATCATCCTTAGATTCATCCTCAATGCTAGATCCTTGTAGTATGGCGACCTTTTGTATATGAAGGACAAGGAATCATTTTCTCACCATCCATAGAATGCAATTTGTGTTTGTTTGGAATAGGGTTACAATGCCGTTTCTCTATTCATTGTACATCTCCAACCTTGACTTCCTAGAGGAATTTGGATTTGGTAGATTCATGGAATGCAATTTGTGTGTGCTTGGAATAGGTTTACAATCCCATTTCTCTATTCATTGCACATCTCCAACCTTGAATTCCTATAAGAATATGAATTTGGGAGATTCACAAACTTGAATTTAGAAAGGAAACCACAAACATCCATCCACCTTCAGCTACCCTTGTGTGAGAACTCTCTCAACAACTACCCCTACATTCTCTCCTTTGCCATGGCCTAAAGCAAAGATAGTCCATGTCTATATATGATTTTCATGTAAAAAAATTTGGCCACAACTTGAAATGTTCACTTAGCCTTGAATTGTGAGGTGCCCCCATTAGACTAGACCCAATGATGACAATATTTATTGGCCCCTTCTTTCAACCATGTATCTTGCAAAAGGAAGCAATGCTAGACAAATAATGTATCGTGATATTATCATCCAATATGTAGTAGTGAGTACTCTTCTTGTATTTGCCTAAAAAAGAGTGACAAGTTGATATGCACAAAAATAGTGGCTTGGCTAGAGCACCAACAGATTAACTAAATCTCATTCTACTCTTTGAAACTATAGTTCTCAGCAAAATCAACAACTGAGACAATAGAGTCATTAAGGAAGCGAGAGACACACACTTTAAATTGTTTAGGCTACCACCTGTAAATGAAGTTGTTTCTAACAAAGAAGGCAAGATGTTGTTTGAACATATTAAGTAAACCCTTGCAAGGCATCTCCTTCTATAGAAGTTATTTTCTTTCCTTTCCTTTTCCTTGCTCATCGATAGTCATTTCTATGTCTTGGAACACCTTCATAGTCTCTAACAAGTTGTTATCAGCCTCCTTTGTTGGAAAATGCACCAATTTTTGTGCACTGCATTTTAGCCATGTTTCGAATAGGCATGCAAATTTGTGATACATAAATTCATCCATCTAAGTCCAAAGTATAGACTCCCATATGTTTGTCACACTCTTTTATGCACGTTGGGATGAGGTGCGAGTGGCTGCCGCCTACCTAATGCTACGTATTAAACATGTGCATGAACATGAAGGTCTATGAAGCCCAAATTTTGGATGTCACACATGGATCATTGAATCCTTTAAGAATTTTTTTGCACACCTTGTTTCATCTAGCCATTCAAGATTGATTAAGCACATCTTGTTTCATCTTGCCATTTGAGATCAACTAAGCATTCCACCAAGGCATTTTTTGTGATCCTTTCCTTGACCATGATGCAAAGGTTGGGCACTACATATTCCATTGGCATAACTGCTTCCACTCCAAAGGCTAGGCTGTAGGGGGTGTAGTTGTGGCCACTTTGTAAGATGTTCGATAGGCCCACAATGTGGCGATGAGCTTGTGCTCCCAATCGGTATGATTGGCTTCAATGATGCAAGTTATAATCTTACATCATGTCTTGTTTAAGCTCTCATCCAAACCATTTTCCCTTGGGTAGTATGCCAAAAATGTGATTCTTTGAGCACATCAATATATTCATGCACACACACGCACTTGTGCATGATTCCATCCTTGCCCATGTGGTATAGTTGACTTGTAATTAGCTAATATGGTGTTGCATTCTTGATGAGTTTGCGGGCTCTGTCCCTATTGAGGGCCTCTTTCATAGGAAACCCGTTTGCTAGGTAGTGGCCTATTTTGGCTACCCATTCCTAAATTATGTCAATGAGGAATAGGGGAGCATCTAGGAGGTCATCCTCAACTCCAGTAAGCTTCCTTATTGGGAATCCTTGAGAGGTGGTTGGCTAGGACCTAGGTTTTTCCTTTAGGTACTACGACTGTGAAGTCGAACTCCAAAAGGATTAGCATCCACCTTGTGATGCGTCCCATCATGCAAGGCTTTTTAACCAAATACAATAAGGTGTGATGATCAGCAAAAAAGATGAACTTGTTGACTAACAAGTAATGCCTGAACTTCTTAACTGTGTAGACCATGGCTAGGCCTTCCCTTTCTGTTGTCGTCGTGTAATTAACCTCGACATCATTAATTTCCAGGTTGGGAAGTACACCAGGTAGTCCAAGTTGTACTCCCTTGGTTGGGCTAACACACATCCGATAGAAAAGTTTGAGGCATCTATGTGGATGTGGAATATTATATTCTAGTCTAAGCCCCGCAACACCAGTGCTATGGCTAGAGCTAGCTTGAGGATTCCAAAGGATTTCTAACATTCCTTGGTTCACTCAAAGACAACTAATAGCTTGTACAATGGCCGGGCTATGTCCGCGTAAAACAAGATAAACCTTTGATAGTAGCCCATATGGCCCGTAAATTGTTGCACTCCCTTGGCATTTGTGGGGGAAAGTAACTCTAGGATGATCTTGATCTTGTTGCAATCCATGGAGATGCTATTTTTGGACACTGTGACCAATAATCACGCCATGTTTGACCCAAAATTGACACTTGAGGGGATTTAGAGATATCTAGTACAACCTACATCTCTCAAGGACTAGTTTTAGGTATCTCAGGTGATCATCCCATGTTGAGTTCACACACACATCATCCAAGAAGACTTCTACGAAGTCCCTTAGGTATTCCTTGAAGACAGTGATCATGAAATGTGGTAGGTGCATTGGTAAGCCCAAATATTATTACTTTGGCCGCATACACACCCCACTCAGTTGCGAAGGCGATTTTATGTTTATCCTGTGGAGTGATAAATACCTGATTGTATCTTGAGAATCCATCTAGGAAGTTGTAACCTTCCTTTTTGGCTACTCTTTCTAGAACATGTTTCGTGAAAGGCAAGGGATAGTGGTCGTGCCTAGTGGCGGCATTGACCTTTTTCAGATCCATGCATACTCGAATCTTTCCATTCTTCTTTAGGACTATCACGATGGGTGACACCTAGTCTGTATGCTCTATCTCATAGATGAATCCCACGTCTATGAGTTTTTGGATCTCCTCACTCACTATGAGCGCATACCCTTCATGTCTATGTACTTCTAGGCCATGCAGTCCTTGTACTCTCGAAGGAGGGAAATTAAAGCATGCTCCTTGTTGGGGGTGAGGTCATCTACTATGAATACTAGTTGTGGGTCCTCCCCTTCCGATGCCATGTTTACTTCCTTAACCTTAGCTTGGCCATCATATCCTTGGAAGCATCCTTCTTCCTGGGTTCTCTTGGTTTGTGGAATAAGATCTTGCGATCCTCAATCGTGTAGGCCTTGTAATGGAAAGGTACCTATCATAAGTTCTCCTTTTCTTCATCCTCATCCTGCACTCCCCTTGGGGTGGTGTCCCTTTTAGCCTTGGTGGGGGCCTTTGGGCTTTTGGAACTTGGGGGCTCCTTCATGGCACTTATGTAACCGACTGGAGAGGTAAATTTTCTCAGCCGTGATTCCCAATTGGAGGATAACTCATGGTGAGTAGTAGTGGCACCCACATATGTTAGACAGTGGAGTCTGATTTGACCCTTCCTATCACTTTGCTCACCTCGTGGGGTTTGAGCATGTTAAACATTCTGAGGGGAACCACTGTGCTCAACTCTTCATGCTTAAGGGTTGTTATTTGGAATCCTATTCTTTTTGGGATGTCAATGTTTGCCATAATGTGCATCTAATTCTGAGAGAACTCTGGCTCGAGGAGAGGGGGCATACCAAAATTCATTTGCTTTCTTATCAATCACCTTCTCTCTCACAAGTTTGGAATAGTTTTAGGGATGCAGTCCTGTCAGTTGTGTCAGCGAGAACTCCACGGCAAATAGTTGTCCTGATAATGGGTGGGCCTTGTATGTATGCAAGTCACTCACACAATTTTCTCCTCATGCCATAAATAGATATTGTTGGTGCGCCAATTATATACGAGTTAGGACATTTGCACAAGAAGGGCCTGCCTAAAAGGGCTTCATATCTAGGCTACTGTGGGTAAAGTCCATGACTACATATCCAGGCTACTGTGGGTAAAGTCCATGACTACAAATCTAACGGTTTATGTGAAGCCGAATAGTGCTAAGGCGATGGGTCGTGAGGATAGCGCTAAGGCGACAGGTCATGGGGATAGTGGCAACGACCTATGGGGATACGAGATGTTTGAGAATACAAAATTTTTTTACCTCTGTTTGGTGATTTTTGGTTATTTTTGAGTTTTTTTTCTAGTTTGAGTGTTTGTGGGTGCTATATACTACCTACACTAAGCAAAAAAAAAGCAAAAGACAACAACTTTGGTGCACAAATGAGATATTTCTACATATGGGACTATCAACACTCAAAAACCACTTCAAATTTGAGCTTCCATCTTCATTTTTGGGTGTTTTTGTTGGAGTTTTCTACCACACACACCTTATCAATCCTCTTGCTATCAATTCAAAACACTAACAAACATAAAAGACAAGCTTCACATGATCAAAAATGCTTTCTAATAGAAAATGATAGTTTTCATCTTTTTTTAATCCTACACAAACTACTTCACTCATTCCACTCCTACAACTCTACTATCAAAGCTCCAAGTTAATCTTGAAACAATGAGCAATGGGTAAATGATGAGAGAAGGCACTTGCAATGCAAAAGCATACCTTGTAGTCTCAACGGTGACTCATGTGTCGTGGGGATCTTAAAGAAATGCCGATGGAGCCTCCACTCTAAGCTACTCCTTGTGAGAGCAATGCAAATCACGAGCCATCTACAAGCATCACTCAAGCGGCTCCCAGATTGTTGCAATGTGTTTCCACAAGAGAAAAAGGGGGTATGTGCATACATGCGTGCATGCGTGTGTGTGTGTGTGTGTGTGTGTGTGTGTGTGTGTGTGTGTGTGTGTGTGTGTGTGTGTGAGAGAGAGAGAGATTTTATTTATTTTTTTGTGTCTTCATATTTGGATTGGATTCCTTGGTCACATGCTACATTCTTTGTTATGCCTCAATGTTTCTTCTTTTTTGTATTGGATTCATGGGTTTGGTTGTAGGCTACATTCTTTGTTCCACCTCAAGTGTTCTCTATGGTAATGCTTATTGTATCGATTGACTTTACTACTTCTGAAATGTGGGCTGTGTCTTGTCTCTATCTGCATGTAGGGTTATGTTGTTTTGGTGTTGTGTTTTTGTGCTTGTGCTAGTTTGATCACATCATTTACTCAAAAACTTCAAAACCATGCCTTGGAAAATTGAATTGAAGATACAAAATCTATTCCCAATATGGAAACAAAGATGTCACGTTAAAAGACAATTCTCGTGTTAAGAAACTATTGGAAGTGAAGAAACATATTTATAACTATCCTAAAGATAAAAGAAAGAATTTTGAATTGGAAAAGCAAGCTTTCATAGTTGGAAAACCATGGGATGCAAAGAAAGATTTTTGAAATTCCAAAAGGCTATTCATATAGCTTTACAAAGGTTTTGAAGGTTTAAGGAAATGTTACATGGAGCAAGAAAGTTTCTTTAGAGCCATGAAGTATTGTCAAAAGCTAAACTTTGTAAAATTAGTTTGTATATGGAAATTGTATGGCACTCAAACAATAATTGTATAGATCAAAAAAGTTTTCGTAAGTTCCCAAGTTAGTAAAAAGGCATTCTAAGGCGTTAAAAAAGCATCCTCAAGCTACAAAAGCATAGGACAACAAGCCATGAAGAAGCCAAGCATGATTCAAGGGGCTATTTTGTACTTTAAAAATAGTTTTATAGTTTTAATTCTAGATCAAAAATATTTCTTTCAAGGTTAAACTTTATTAAAAGTAGCAAACTATGGGATATTATTGACATATTGCATCTATTCTATTGTGCTAAAGTAGATTTAGTTATTGACCTTCAAATCATAACTTGTACTATGCTATGTTTCATAAGGATTTCTTGTCATTTATGATTGATTATAAGAATTAAAATGAAGCTACACATGATATCTTCTATAAGATATGCTCATTTGAAATATTTGCACTTGATGCAGAGAGAGAGAGAGAGAGATCATAGATTTAGTTATTGACCTTCAAATCATAACTTGTATTATGCTATGTTTCATAAGGATTTCTTGCCATTTATGATTGATTATAAGAATTAAAATGAAGGTACACATAATATCTTCTATAGGATATGCTCATATGATACATTTGCACTTGATGCAGAAAGAGAGAGAGAGAGAGAGAGAGAGATATAGAGAGAGAGAGAGAGAGAGAGAGAGAGAGAGAGAGAGAGAGCTCATAGAAATACCAATTAAGAATTTAGGTAGTTTTTATTAAATCATTATCAACCATATTATCAATGCCCTCAAGCATTATAGCTCCCTTGTTAATTTCCATTCTTTCTCTAGGATGGGAACTTAATAGAAGAATAGAAACATGCAAATCTATATTCCAATTTACAGCTCCCTTGTTAATTTCCATTCTTTCTCTAGGATGGGAACTTGATAGAAGAATAGAAACATGCAAATCTAAATTCCAATTTATGACCAAATTAGTGCTGATAGGTGAAGGAGTCTATCACAAATGAATTGGATGTGGTCATATGAGGCCACAAGGATAGAAATGGCCAAAGCGGCATGTAGGGAAAGAGACATGGCTACAAAGGGATAGTTTGAGGCTAGCCAAAGACATTCGACTGTGAGCTTCAAGTGAGGACATCCGTGTGAAGTAGCTTGCGAGGGGGAGTGTGCACTTTTTCTTTCTTAGTCAAATCCCCTCCGGAGTTTTTTACGACAGGCAGCCTAGGGAGATGTTTGGGTTTTCTCACACCCCCTTGAGCCATGTGTCATAAATCTAAGCCCTTGATGTGGTTTCATCTTATGCCCTTGATTTTGTTTGATGTAAAAGCTAAGCTTTTAACTAAATCACTAAAAGCATATAGGCGCTTTTCACAATAACAAGACTATATAAACGTTTCAAACCTATTCAATTTGAAGAGATGGTCTATTTGATTTGCAAGTTTGGGCTTATTGGCATGTGAAGCTTTGGAGAGCCTCGTGATGACCTTAAAAGCTCGACTTACTATAGTGATCAAACTCCCATTTTTTCGAGGTTGAAAAGGCACGCAAGGCCGGCTAA